>NC_064630.1:779121955-779366955 GCF_023864275.1 Schistocerca cancellata | reverse complement strand
GCTGACTGACTGGTCTAGCAAATAGTTTGAACAGTTTGCATAAACAAAATGCATTGCTTTTCTCTCCAGCCATCCATATTGGGCTCAAAGACAGCAACTGTTATAGCAGCATTTATATTTGAAAATGGATTAAATGCTCCAGCAGAGTTAGTGCGTTATGACAGACCAATTTAGCATAAATCTTATCAGCAATATGCTAGTTGTTATCTCAGATCAGCTCTCTATGAAAATGTAGGAAGTCAACAATCTAGGAAAAGCTAGATTGCTACTTACCATAAAGGTAACACATTAAGTAGCAGACTGGCAAAATTAAAGGACACACAAGCTTTCGGCCACAGCCTTCATCGGAAAAAGAGAAACACAGAAAATTCATTTGCACAAGCAAGAACACCTCACACACCCTTGATAAACTCCGATAGCTTGGACCACAATGTAACTATCACATGGGATGGTATCTGCAATCTGGAGGTGGGACGGGGGGCGGGGGGATAGCATCATACGTGTGGGAGAAGAGGAGCACTGTCTGACGGAGTGTGCAGGGACTTAGCGTCAGGGGGTTGTGGGGCAAGGAGAAGGGGAAAAATAGCGAAAAAGGAGAGGAGTGGGGAAAGATGGAGAGGTGCATTGACAGAGGGTGGCAAACAGATTGTAGCAGACAGGTATGGGGAGGAAGTGATAGGACAGAGGGGGTGGAAACTGTTAGGTGGAGGGTATGGGGGCAGTATGTTAATGTAGGTTGAGGCCTGGATGGTTACAGGAGTGGAGAATGTGTTGTAAGGATAACTCCCATGTGCACAGTTCGGAAAAGCTGGCGGTGGAGGGGAGGATACAGATGGTTCGGGTAATGAAGCAGCCATTGGAATCAAGGACGCTATGTTCAGCTGCATGATGTGCCACACGATAGTGTACTTTGCTCTTGGCCACAGTTTGGCAGCTGGTAGGTCTACTTTGCTCTTGGCCACAGTTTGGCAGCTGGTAGGTAGTCATACCAATATAAAAAGCCGTACAGTGATTGCAGCAGAGCTGGTAAATGACACGGCTGCTTTCACAGGTGGCCCGGCCCCTGGTTGGGTAGGATAAACCTGTGACAGGACTGGAATAGGAAGTGCTGCGTGGGCGGATTGTGCAGGTCTTCCACAGGGATGTGATACTTGTGGCAAGGCGTTGGGATTGGTAGTCTTATAAGAATGGACTAGGATGATATGGAGGGGAGGGCTGGCAAGGATCTCTGGTTGGATGTCACTTATTTCAGGGCCTGATGATGGATTATCAAAGCTCTCAGACTGACTGTGGTGTCGGTTGTGCCTTTGTCATTGGTACCGATGATTTCCGGTATAGGCTTCCAGATCACTGCTCAGTATTTACAGCAGAGCTCTTTGCCCTGTATCAGGTCACACAGTTCGTCGCAATACAGGCTTTTCAATTGTGTCATTTGCTCAGACACTCTGAGTGCCCTTTGGGGCCTCTGTGTGCTGTACACAGTCCATATCTTAGTGCAGTGGGTCCAGGAAAGCTTCCATCCGGGCCTAAAGCACAAAGCATAATTGCGAGTATGTTGCTCTGCGCTGCTCAATTGTCATCTAGGGTTGCCATTGTATAGTAGTAGTACTTCACAATTGGAGATTTATCAACATTTTTATCTGAATCTCAAGCCACAGATTGTGCTTAGTGAAAGGGTGATAACAAGGACCATGAAATGTTTGAATAGATCATAATTGTATGTGTTGTGCATTTAGTATCTGTCCTGTATGTTCTAATTCTAGTTCCACATTAATTACAAACTTTATAACTGTCTAAAGACACTTTTGTTGATAGCCTATATATGAAAATTTTGTGAATTAACATTAATCATAAATATAATCCTAAATATTAATTAATATTTCATAACATAAAGTGGGCATATAATTTTTTCATAGGAAATATAATATACTGAGACTTTCTTAAAAAAGGCAATTCAGATGTATGAGACTGATGGTTTGTCTGCAAATTTGATCTTCACAAACGCCTATTTTTCTCAAAATTTTTTCTCTGTGCTTTGGGCCCTTGGGGTTCCCAGTGTTTGAAATACACAGAAGAAAAATTTCCTGTTGACATTTTCTGTGATATTTGATTGTGTTGATCATAAAATTCTCTAAGGAAACTAAATTAGAATGGCACTAAAGGCTTTCCCATTCTTTTTTTTTTAACTTAACAATAGAAAGAGTGTCGCATCAGTAAATGGTGCAACTGGAATAAGATTAAATTCAGAGTGGGGACACATTACTTAAAATGCCTGTCATTATTCTGTGTCAGCCTGCTGCTATTCTTGACCTCCATAAATGGTTTACCAAGAACAATGGAAAATTCTTCAAAATGATGACATTTACATAAAGTTAAAAGGCACAAACACATCAGTAGACACTGAAGACACAATAATGTATAGGTTTACAACTTGTTCACAGCGAACAGTTTAACCTTTAATCACACACAGACTCAAATTATAAATTTCTGAGATGGAATTTCTGGCTATTACTTAGCTTCACGAGGCAAAACTTTTTAGTACTGCTGATAGATGCATACAGAAAATAAGAATACCTTAGTCATCGTGGTTACTTGACCACTCGTACACCAAAAATTTTAGAGCTCTCTGCTACCTCTCAGTTGGGTGTTTAGTATATACTGTTTGGTGGTAACATGCCATCAGTATACGCTAAATGGCACCATGTAGTGCTGGTTTTCTTGCGCAACAGTTCGTGAACCTGATGTGAATCTTCAAGCTTTCCTTGCGGATGTGTTGTAAATGGTCTTCACAGGTTTGCTGCCAGATAATGTTGTTCAAATTCCACAATATTTCTTCAGAGCAGCTGTCCGACATCTTCAGGTAGTTCAACCTTGCTGGTGGCTAGGTACGACTGATGGTATCCGCACATCGATGCCTCATTTCTAGAACACGGGCGCGAAGAATACACAGGTGCGGAAATCGATCATGAGCAATGATTTGCAGTTAGATGGTGCCATATTCAAACTTCCTCTGCCAAAAATTGCAGAGTGGCTCTCCTGTGCGTGCGGTGTACACTGCGTTTGTCAACAGTGCGGTCAGATGTTACTCACCAACAGCTGTACTAGACCAATGTTATGACGGGCCGGTTATTGAAGAATATTGATTTTCACATCGTGATTTAATAGCAGCGAATGCAGGGTTCCAGGCTGTGCTCAGTTGAAATCCCGCATGCTTGTTGAAAAGGGATTATTGGCTGTACTGATATTTATTGCTTCCTTAATGATACAATACCAGAAAAATGATGCTGGGGATAAAACTTGTGTCTTCTCATAAATCATCCGATGTCCTGTATTCAGACAGTGTTCCGTAATTTCCTACTTTTCCAGTTGACGAAGGCATGTGTGACGTTGAAGTTCATCGCAGCGTTCTTGTACTGTGCAGCATGTCTGGCCTATATATGCTGCCCCACATTGACACCACATTTCCTGGTTGAAAAGCACACTTAATTCCCGAGGAATCTTCAGATTCTTGACAACATGGCACCAAAATACGACAAGAAGGCCAAAGTTGGTGAACCTGTTGTGACTTATAATTGTATACAAAAAAAGTGCAAAAATCATGTTGTACAAAATCCATCAGTAACCTTTAATTGCAAAGCGATCGGTGTTAATATATTACAGTTTCTGAGGTCATGAGGTCGTGTGCATGATTTCTCTACTTTGGGGTTACATTGACCACTGATCATTATTACCCCAGTATTACAGACATTTGTTAAACAGTGTCGATGCCAATGACAGTGTGGAACTAAGGAATACACACATTAGACACTGTGTATAGACCAAGATTCATTTGTTATTGTTAATGTACCCACAACTAAAAAAATCAATTGTCAGTAATATGTTGCACAAATGGCATGCTTTTGTGGTTCAGGCATCGATTCAGGTAATGTCAGATGTCTCCAGAAACAAGAATTGAAGTTTGTTTGGCCACTAGTTCCAGATATTGTCTCATGAAATGAAGAACATATAACCTTAATTCTAATGGAAATGGATGTTTTGAAATGAGGGTTTAGATCTAAGATGGGTGAAATTGAAGGTATTATGCTCAGCTAAATTTGGAGCTATGTATGTGGTACTCCTTAGTACCTTCCATTATTTTTATAATTTTGATGATGGGTTACACTGTTTGATTTATGTACCATACTAGTTTTTTTCTTTTATGAGGCTTCATAAAGCGCTTAAGACAATTTTGAATCTTTTATCTGTTTTATTTCTAGGTGGTCGAAGTTTCATTGTGTTTTTGAAATACTGACCACAAATGAAATAGTAACCAACAGCTGTAGTGGAAGTATAGGCTGGTTAATGTATTCTCAAATCCATGCTAACATTGACCACCTACATTTTTTTCCATTACTTCCTCTGCATTTTAGAAAATGTATGTACTGATTAGTATGTAGTCCTTTTGTATAAGCCCCAATGTTCACTAACATAAATATCATAGAAGTTAAAAAAAACTCTCATGATTATCATATATGGATCTGAAAATCAGTCAAAGTGTACACAGTTTGCAGTACATAAAACTTCCAGAGCTTTTGGAGCTGTTTTCTTTCTCGGAGAGGAAAGAGGGCAGTCTAAAATGGAAGGGCAGATCACTCAGACTCCAAGTAGAGACAAAACCCACCGGTTATTGAGGGAGAGCTTAGAAATGTTCTGTCTTGTTTGTGTCTATTGACAACTCAGAGCCTCAGCAATATAGTGAGGTGTTAACTTTACTCCTTCCATTATTTGTATTCCACAAAAGAATTTATTAGTATATTTTGTAGAAGTAGCCAGTAGCCTTGTTATTGTAGACGTGACTTAGGTTCCACATACTTAAACAATATTCCAGTAAGGGCCGCACAGATGCTTTGTAAGCAGTGTTCTTTGTAGAGTAACTGAATTTTACTGGTATCCTATCAGTGAACTTAAGTCTGCCACATTCTTTACCTGTGATTGAGAATATGTGATCATTCCAATTCATATCCCTAAACATTTTTGCTGAACATCCACTGACACTAATATCTATATCACTCATCGTTGCAGTGGTGCAAGAATTAAACTCGAGCTTGTCACCTGCACCTTCCTTTGTAAAGGAACAATAGAAAAAAAGAGTTGAGCACTTCCATGTTTCCTTTGCTCCCAAGAATTTCAGTTCCTGTGTCATACACAAGTTTGCCACTTACAGCCATTATTAGTTGGTAAACCAGACTGGTAATCTCACTACTGTGGCAGCACTACCATGTTTACCCTGAGAAGCAGGGAGAAGAGCTGGCAACAGTGTACATTCCAGTACCCTTACAAGTGGGGCACTATTACATGGTACATGTCTTTAGACAGAACTGAATGGAGGGCCGGTTTAGAAGAAGAACAAGAAGAGAAACAGGATATACTGTACATCTCAACTTTGCTGCTCACAATGCATTGTGGGCAGTATGTGTTAAACTAACTTCACAGTGATGTTGCTATTTTCCACAACAGTGTCTGTTGATTCATCATCTGCTGTTTGTCATGGGCGATAATGCCAACTTTGTGTTAATCTATGCTGAATGATTTTATTGTATTTTCAGTTTCCTCATCTGTCAAAGAATCTCTCCTCCAGTAGTCATCACACACTCTTTTAGCCTGATTCATGGCCTTTAAGTTCTTCTACATCACTACAGTAAGTACTAGCATCACAGCATTGAAAGGAAACTGATCACGTTGTCTCGTTTTTTTTAGGCTAGAGTTTTTGGCTAATACTGCCATGGTCCTGGGTTCAGTTCCCGGTGACCACTTCAAAGTTTTGTGTAGTGAGTGGAAAAGTATGGAAGGAGGTCTGCTCCGCATTATATGAGGGTAACTGAAAAGCTACTTGAATATAAAAGCAGCAAAACTGGCACGCAAGTCACTGAAGAAGTATTATGTTAAAAGTCTTGCACCACTCAAGGTGGCACACAGTGTGTATTTACTAGCAGAAAAAGCATCAGCCGAGTGGAGCAGGGTTCAGATATCTGCCCGAAAGCAGGACAAGTAAAATGCGCTAAATAAATATGAGGGTTGTACAAAAAGTAAGGTTTCCAATGAGCTGCACCCCGAGGGCAAAGTGCTAGGCTAAATCCGACAACAATGTCATGCGCAGTGGTTCCCACACTCTTGAGCCTGCCCATCTGCGATTCGCTACATCGCTCAGTGTTGGCTGGGCAGCCGTCAGAGATGGAAGTGTTGATTGCCACTCCTGCCAAGTTCGAGGTTCAAGCAGTAATCCAGTTTCTCCACACAAGGAAGTTACCGCCCGTGGAGATTCATCGGCAACTGACTGAGGTTTATGGTGAAGAATGCATGTCTGTTTAGCAAGTCCGCAAATGGTGCAGGGCTTTGCTGAGGGTCGCACAGAAGTTCACAATGAAGAACAGAGTGGAAGACCGCTGGTTTTGGATGCGATTGTCCAGATCAACAGTAGGCTGCTCAAAGATCGGAGGATCACTGTCCATGAACTTGTTGAACGCATTCCTGCAGCTTCCAACAGCACAACTGAAAGAACTTTAACAGAAATGTTGGGTAATCGCAAGGTGTGTGCTCGCTGTGTCCCCCTGGCTGACTGACGGACACAAGGAGCAGCACCTTAACTGTGCTTGCAAGTTTCTTCAACAATGTGAGGGGGGAGGCAACAAGGAGAATTTGTTACAATCTCATCAGTGGCATCACGCCGGTTCACTGCCACCAAAGAAATTCAATCAAATGCAATCGGCTGGAAAGGTTTTGGCGACTGTATTTTAGAGTCGGAAGGGGATACTCCTCATCGATTTCATGCAACCTGGGATGACAGTAAACTCAGACAGATATTGGGAAACATTGACCAAACTCTGGTGAGCAATCCAGAATCGCTGAGAGGACAACTGAAGGAGGGAGTAGTGCTTCTTCACGACAACACTCGACCCCACATTGCTCATCAAACATAGGAGCTTTTGAAGAAATTTGGGTGGACTGTTATGCCCCATCCCCTGTATAACCTGGACTTAGCCCCCAGCGATTATCACCTCTTCCCCAAGCTAAAGGAACACTTAGGTGGCAAACGCTTCAAGAGCGACAATGAAGAGGTCATATGCTTCCTCATCAGGTTGGTGGGAGATTTCTTTGACTTAGGAATACAAAAGCTGGAGCACCACCTTCAAAAGGTTGTCGAAAAAAAGGGAGACTATGTTGAAAAAGAGTCAAAAGTGTAAGCTTTTCAATGGGTACAACCCTCATATTTTATTGATGATGATGTTGATAAATGATTGTTAGGCTGCAGTTTCTACTATCTTGTATAAATGGACAGAAAAAGATTCAAAACACATAGAAACAAGAAAAGCCAAAGATTTGACATTATTTAAGGAGCATCACCATCTTCTCCCTATTTCACTTAACAATATTTTGTAAAAAAAATTGTTCCCTATTCATTGCCACCATACCATCTAGACAGTGGGTGGGCAACTGGCCACCCGCAATCTGGATCTGGTAGACAGTTGGTTTCAGTCTCTCCCGCAGAAGAAATGCGTGGGAGATAGTCAGGTGATGCAGAATTTTGGAATGTGTATTTCAGTGACAATTGCTGTAAAATATCATAAATAAACAACATCCGTGACTTGTAAATAAATTTAAGCTTCTAAAGAGGGTGTGAACATAAAATGAACGTAATCTCAAAAACACCTGTTTTGAGGCATAATTTGTTGGCATGTTGGGAAACGGATGCCATTCATGTCAGCACGTTACCCTTATAGTTTTAACTCGATGTGCTAAGAGTTCTGCTGTTGCTTCACTTGATGAGGCAGCCCGTGAGCTTAAATGAGTATGTAAATCAGGCCTGTGTGTTGCCAAAGGTTGCCCATGCCTGATAGCATTAGGAGAGCCAGCCATGACGAAACTCTTCCATCTGGTGAGCAAGATGTATGAGACAGGCGAAATACCTTCAGACTTCAAGAAGAATATAATAATTCCAATCCCAAAGAAAGCAAGTGTTGACAGGTGTGAAAATTACCAAACTATCAGTTTAATAAGTCACAGCTGCAAAATACGAACACAAATTCTTTACAGGCAAATGGAAAAACTGGTAGAAGCCGACCTTGGGGAAGGTCAGTTTGGATTCTGTAGAAATGTTGGAACATGTGAGGCAATAATGACCCTACGACTTATCTTAGAAGATAGATTAAGGAAAGGCAAATCTATATTTCTACCATTTGTAGACTTAGAGAAAGCTTTTGACAATGATGGCAGGTACACTCTCTTTCAAATTCTGAAGGTGGCAAGGATAAAATGAGGGAGCGAAAGGCTATTTACAATTTGCACAGAAACCAAATAGCAGTTATACGATTCGAGGGGCATGATAAAGAAGCAGTGGTTTGGAAGGGAGTGAGACAGAGTTGTAGCCTATCCCCGAAGTTATTCAATCTGTATATTGAGCAAGCAGTAAAGGAAACAAAAGAAAAATTTGAAGTAGGGATGTATGGCGGAATTGGTCAAAATGTAACATTTTTGGATTATTATCTCTTATTAATATTTGATCTCTCCTGAATAATTTGATGCATTATTTGACAAAAAATTCCAATTGGAAGTGTAATTTTTATCATTTCAAAGTTAATAGTGCGTGTGTAAAATTATCCGGTCGTTCTGCACTGACTTGCCTAAGTATCTCTATCTCTTGAACTATTCAATCTAGAAGGCTGTGGTTTTCAGCTATTTATTCCTTGAAATTATGTTAATGTTTGTGTTAAGAGGTTGGATGCACTGTGTAAACAGAAATGGCAGAATAGCACATGCATTTTGTTTATTTACTTTGTGGTTGTCATGTTTCATAAGTTTTAACTGAAAACATAGTGGTTTGGTGTGTTATTATATGCTCTTATACCTCTTTTCAACATGACAAAAAAAAGGGTTGTTTTAAGAAGCAACGTTTCCATGGAAATCAGCATATCACAAAATCTGAATCCAGTGTTGATCGTAAAATAGATTTTTCACAGACCCGTGATAAGGACACGCCTACTAGTGCTTCGAAGAGGAAACTTGGAGACCATGAGGATTTATTTATTGGCAAAGATCAAAATAGTTTAGGTTATGTTCTTTTAGATTATAGTGTGTTAGGACAAGTTTTGCAAGATGCTGTGTCATGTAAGGTTTGTGGTGGGCAAATAAGCATCTCTGAGGACTCATCTGCAAGGACTGGACTGGCTAACAAACTTGATATTCAGTGTGAAGTTTGCAGGCTCTCAACATCATTTTGGACTTAGGGAAAGTGCAAGAATGACTTGTTTGAGATCACTGTTAGATTCATGTGTGGAATGAGGTGCATTGGGAAAGGATTGACTGCAGCTGAAGTATTATGTGCAACGCTGAACTTACCAAACCCACCAACCAGATCAAGTAAGTACACAGAAGTAATTGGTGAATGTGCCAAATCTGTTGCTGTTGCTTCTATGAAAGCAGCAGAATTAAATAACACAACAGACTTATCTGTGGCAGTTGATGGAACATGACAGAAGAGAGGTCACACATGAAAAATGCAGTTGCAACTGTCAGCAGTTAGCCATTGCAGTGCTAACTAAATACTGTCATTAGTGTAAATCAGTTGTTGAAACAAGTGAAAGGCATAAAACAAATTGTGCTAAGAATTATGAGGGAACTAGTGGGGGTATGGAGGCTACTGCAGTTGTTTCTATGTTCAGACATTCACAATAGGAGAGAGGTGTGTGTTACAGTGAGTACGTGGGGGATGGTGATTCAAAAGCTTGCAAATCAGTAGTGGAAAGCCATCCTTATGGTAATAAGCATATTGTTAAGATTGAATGTGTGGGCCACGTTCAAAAACGGATGGGAACACGTCTCTGAAAATTGAAGCAGACAAAAGGAAAAGAGAAGTTATCAGATGGAAAGACTCTAAATGGTAAAGAAAGACTTACAGACAAAAACATGGATGAACTCCAGCATTATTATGGAATGGCAATAAGAAACAATACACATGACCTACAAGGGATGAAACGAGCAGTGTGGGCTACATTCTTCCACAAATCTTCCACTGGTGATACACCTATACATGGCCTTTGTCCACCTAGGCAGTGGGTAGTGAGGAACAATTTATTAAACCAATATATAGAGAATTAGCTCATCCTGATCTTCTTTCCAAACATCTCCATGGTCGAACACAAAACCCGAATGAGTCTTTCAATAATGTAATTTGGACCCGCACACATAAAATGTCTTTGTAGGAAGGAAAACTCTATGCCTGGATGTTTGTGATGCTGTGATAACATTTAATGATGGTATAAAGGGAAGAATTGGGGTACTAGAGGAGCTTGGTATTACTCCAGGTGCCAACACACTGCAAGCCTTTCAGCGAATGGATCGACTTAAGATCATGAAAGCCCAGCGTGCAGCAGAGGAAATGACTAAAGAAGCAAGAGGCAGGAAAAGAAGGAAGCTTCTAGGTTTGCAGGATAGTCAAGAACAGGATCCAGATAATGCTGATTATGGGCCTGGCTGTTAATATCAAATAAAATGTTTGAACTTGATTTACCGGAAATGACATTTTTAAAATTATTTGACCCATTATCTCAGGAACTATTACAGATACATATCTCTAATTTTACACTATGTTACCACTTAGTATACTGCAGCTACTGAACCTCCCAAAACATCTCTAGCTCTAACGGTTTTTTACTTACGGAAGAAAAATTGGACTTTTAAAAGAAAATATTGAACAACATTTTAAAACAACCATAACTAGCTAAATATTTCTCTGTACATTTTGATTCTGGTTCAGTAATCAGAAAAGAAGTGATACTATACATCCCAAAACTTTCAGATCTCTGTCTGTCACAGGTTATGAGATAATGGGTCATCAATATTGCAAATTTAACACTGTGGGTATAGGATGTACGTACTCCCCTTAAAATCCATGGAGAAGAAATAAAAATTTTGAGGTTTGCCGATGACATTGTAATTCTGTATGAGATAGCAAAGGACCTGTAAGAGCAGTTGAATGGAATGGACATTGTCCTGAAAGGAGGATATAAGATGAACATCAACAAAAGCAAAACGAGGATAATGGAATGTAGTCGAATTAAATCAGGTGATACTCTGGGAATTAGATTAGGAGATGAGACACTTAAAGTAGTAGATGAGTTTTGTTATTAGCGAGTAAAATAACTAATGATCAAAGTAGAGAGGATATAAAATGTACACTGGCAATTGCAAGGAAAGGGTTTCTGAAGAAGATAAATTGTTAACATCGAGTGTAGACTTAAGTGTCTGGAAGTCTTTTCTGAAAGTACTTGTATGGAGTATAGCCCTGTATGGAAGTGAAACATGGACAATAAATAGTTTAGACAAGAAGAGAATAGAAGCTTTCGAAATGTGGTGCTACAGAAGAATGCTGAAGATTAGATGGGAAGATCACGTAACTAATGAGGATGTACTGAATATAATTGGGGAGAAGAGAAATTTGTGGCACAACTGGACTAGAAGAAGAGATCAGTTGATAGGACATGTTCTGAGACATCAAGGGATCACCAATTTAGTATTGGAGAGCAGCGTGAAGGGTAAAAATCATAGAGGGAGACCAAGAGATGAATGCACTAAGCAGATTCAGAAGGATGTAGGTACTTGGAGATGAAGAAACTTGCACAGGATAGGGTAGCATGGAGGGCTGCATCGAACCAGTCTCTGGACTGAAGAAGAAGAAGAAGAAGAAGAAGACGGCAACAACAACAACAACAACAACAACAGTGTTGTGACATTAGAAGATTTGAAAGATCATGTTTCACACCAGAAAATGAATTAGGATTACTTGAGGAGAGATACTTTGTTGGATGAGGAAACTGAAAATATAATAAAATTGATAAGTGTCGTGTACCCCCTTCCATGGTTTGCACACCACTGACTTACTTAACTATTACTTGCAAACATTTGCTTGCACCTTCTGTCTGCACTATCACACTTTTGACATTCTCATTCTAATTGTCAGTAAAATTAATGATGTCAACAGCAAATTGTCATGGCTTATCACAAGGTAATGATATGCACTGCTTGGAATTGTAACGAGTGATGTGACCAAGTTACTAGTTGCTACAGTCGAGTTACTGCTTCGCCTTGCTGAGTAATACATTGTTGTTCTAGGTTTCAGTCCAGAGACTAGTTTGATGCAACTCTCCACATATGGTTTACCCTGTGAAAGTTCTTCTTCTCTCGATAACTATTGAACTCTACATCCATTTGAACCTGCGTACTGTATTCGAGCGCTGGTCTCCTCCTAAAGTTGTTACTCTCCATGCTTACCTAATTGCCAAAATAGTGATTCTTTGAAGCCTCAGGATGTGTTCTAACAATCAGACCTCTTCAGAAATACTTCTTAACATTTAAATTTATTTTCAGTGTTACCAATTTCTCTTTTTCAGAAATTCACTTCTTGCTATCACCAGTGTGCATTTCATATACCCTTCGCTTTGACCAGTATCTCTTACTACTCACATCCCCCCCCCCCCTCTCTCTCTCTCTCTCTCTCTCTCTCTCTCTCTCTCTCTCTCTCTCTGCCCCTTCCTTCCCCCCCTTCCTTCCCCCTCCCCCTCCCTAAAACATAAATTTGGGAAAGCACTACCCTTATGATACCAGCTAAAATCTGTGTCCTACTAACTTATTCCTTCCTGATAGCTCAAAGTTGTAAGATCAGAGTTGCAGTAACCCAATTGTCATACAATATAGATGGCAGGCCCATCAGCTACGAATGGTTTCTTGCAGAAAATACAAAACAATCAATTAAAATGTGGGGAACCAATACACGTACATATCGAGCTCCACACACTTGTGTGTCCTTTCACTGGAAGGGGAACCACGTCAAAGTGGAGTGGTCTACTCGAAGTCCGGTGACAACAACTTCTTCGTGTCTCCTAAACTGGAGAGGTGTTTGCCATGGATGTGTTGCTGACTTTCCACACCAAGTTTATTACCAAGTCACCTCCATCTCAGTCTCTTCCACTGACATGACACTTCTCCTCATGAACAATGTTGTATCAAGTTTGGGAATTGCACAGGAATTCTATTTAAGTCAGATGCCTCTTTGGCTGCAGGGTGTGCGAGTTTATTTTTCCCAATTTCCTCATAGCCTGGTATCCATCATAATGAGACAACCTTCATCTGCTGTTACAGGTGAATGGAGAATTCCTATATGTTCAGGACAAATTTATCTGTTTGAGTGCAGCTGCTGAATAGCTTGTAAAATAAATGCTTTTTGTATTTGATCATTATAATACACAGTGCATTTAAATTTAAGATTTCATAAAATTTTATCTTAAGAGTGGTGTGTGGTTTCTTAACTTTGTTAAATCTAAAATCAACTGCAGCCTCATCAATAACCGAGGTGGAAACTTGTTCCAACCTTTCAGCAGTATATTCCTATTTTTTAGTTCTAGTTTAGTTAGGCACTGCTTTTCACATACACCAAATGGTTGGATGGCCCATAGAAAGTGTGTGTGTGTGTGTGTGTGTGTGTGTGTGTGTGTGTGTGTGTGTGTGTGTGTGTGTGTACACCAGATTGATGAGGATGATTAAAAAGTTGTACTCATGCCCAGGCAGATGGCACAATAACTGACAACCACAACAAGTCCAGGATTTTACCAGTGACTGATTTCTAAGTCGGAGGACGGGTTGACTGGACTCTTTGTATGCTCACTTTATTCTTAGGGCCTGAGTCCTCTTGATGTTTGTTATGTCCAGAAATGTATGAAGTATAGATCTTACACTGCCCCAATGGTCACACTCTTCGAGCTCTGAACAGGAAGTCGTGCTACATTTGAGTAAGTTATACCTCACATGCTACAATGGCATTGGCAAAAAAGTAGTTTAGATGGGGCATCTGTCAGGTTAACACTGGATACCATTTGGAAACTATTGTGTACACTTAGAAAGATGGATAATACTGAAGCATGCTGTAGAACATTGAATACGAGACACTATCCTGGAATGACAAAGTTTCTTCTATTTGTAATTGCAGTCCTTTGTTAGAGTGGCATAAAACTACAGAGTGAGGAGTGGTACAATACACATAACAAGAGATAGCGCAGTGCACACTTTACCATCAGGTAGTGTAATTCTGCTTTATCCGTCTGTGCAGTGTGTTTTGGTTAACGTGCAGTGTGTGTGTTGGTTAATGTGTACAAAATTTGCTGTAGATTTTCCTGTTAGTGCAAGTATGCCAAGGTTATTTAGCCACAGTAATGTTCACTGTTGGTGACCTAAAGCAAATATAAGTATTATGTTTCAGTTTTTGGTGTGTATAGATTAAGAGACAGATTCAAAAGCAGAAATCATTGTATTCTAAGGAACATGCCAATATTGCCAGTTGCAGGGGAAAGGAGAAATAACAGCTGGAGGATGCAGTGTGAAACAGTGACAGAGAGCATACTGCTCTCTCTCGAGGTGGTCAAGCACATCCACTTGTGTTTGTAGACACGCGAGCTTTGAATACATCCCACACCGCCTTCTAAATTACACACCACTCTGGCAATGGGAAAATTATTGCAAACATTTCTAAATGCTTTAAGAGCAGGAATACTTGTATTATATACTTGAATGCCTGTTGTTCATTCTTAGGGAGGATGATCATCGGAAGAGAAATTATAGTGAAAATGCAGCTCACCTATTTGGAAAATTCATGCAAGAACTAACAACACAAGAATGAAATCCCTGTTGATAATTCTTAGGGAGGATGGTCATCACAAAAGAAATTATAGTGAAAATGCAACTCACCTGCGTGGAGAATTCATCCCAGAGCTAGCAAAATGAGAATGAAGTGATTTCTGTTTGAAATCTTCTGCACTGACTGCAGCATAACTTGTCGGTGAAATTCATTTGGATAGACAATTTATGTAGCTTCTTCCATCCATTAGCATGATTGTCCTCACTTCTCGCAATATAATTATCCACTTTCTTAGGAACTCATTGGGCCTTCACTTCTTCTGGATGGCTTTCATGATACCTGCAGTTTACCATCCATGGAATGAAGATCTACTCTTCAAGTGAAGTGTTGGCGTAAAGGTCTATTTACACTTAACGGAACAGAATGTCAACGGAATGTTTATTGGGAAGAAAGTTGTCAGGTTAGCATTGGTGGGAGGGATGTTTTTGTCATCTACTGATGTTTTAAGTTAATCTGTTTTCTCCATGCTCACTCGTGTTATAGTAATGGATGTCATGTGTTTGGATCTTCTTCAATTTTGTTATTGCTTTGCTTTGTCTACTTGACTCACTGCAAATGTTCCACACAAAGCCATACCAGGGTGAACCTGCACCCCTGGCAGAACTGCCAAACACCCCCCCCCCCCCTCCCTTTCCTCCTCCCAAAACTACCTTTGTGCATTTTTTTCTACACAGATTAGCCATTTTTATAATCTTTTAAAGTATCCATAATGAAATAAAGCATTATTGAAGAATATTACTTACATGAACTATATTCATATGAAGTATTGCACATAACAAATTAAACTGCACTAAATAAGTTGAAAGTTGTATGTATAAATTTTTAAAAACTGAAAATAAAATAATATTTAAATCTTCTTGTTTATTCCAGTTACTACTGTTCATTGGTTTTAATATGAGAAAGATGAAGAGCAGAATTTATTTGTCCCTTAGAAACTCTTTATAAAGCATAAATGACTAAATAGAAACAAAGAAAAAGGGCTATAACTAAGAGTTAATAAAATATCCCTGTGCTGGAATTTGTTTTTATTATAATTTCACTTTATATTTCCTTGCTTTGAGCAAAGCAAACTCATCTATTATGTCATTGAAGTCAAGTTTAGCAGCTGTTTTGTTTTGTATTGATTAGATAGCTAAATGTGACAGTTTCCTTTAATCTATACTCAAACTTAAGTAGTTTTCAACATCTCTAATTTGATGAAATTTTGTTGACAAAATGCTGTAGTCACTGAATTGGTCTGTAATTTCCTCAAAACTATTTTGCTATTTGAATAAGAATCTCTTAAGCCATACTTTGAAAAGATCTTTGAAATATGCAAATGGGAAACTGTGTCATGCTCTTCGTCTAGAACTTGCAAGCAGCTATTTCATTAACTACCTATGCCAAATGCCCACTGTTAGATTATATGATAAAAACAGCCCTCGTGAATAAAACACATAACTAAATCAGCTTTTGAGGCATTGTTACCCAGGTAGTGTGGGGGGAAGGTTAAAAGTTTGCTGCAGAGCAGCTATAATTGGGCAGTCCAACAAGTTGTGGACAACAGACATCTGGGAACCACTGCGACATTGAGGTGGGTCCTCGCGTGGAGAAGGTGCCCGTGTGTTAGCGAAGTATGAGCAATGCAGAGCCAGCAAAGGACAACAGAGGCCCTGCGAGTAGTTCGCATGGATGACTGCGACACTTTTGTTGTCTCCTTGATAACACTGAGTTTATTTGGTGTACTGAGGGTGCTCCATTCAGTATTGCAGATCGCGAAAACTTTATGGCAGGTGACTGATCTGAGATCAGTATCTGGCAGGCCGATCTCCAGAGTGGGTTTACCGATAGCCTGTTTGGCCAGGCTATTAGTAAGTTCATTGCCCGGTATCCCGCCATGTCCTGGGGTCCAAATGAAGATCACTGAATGTCCACTGTTGCCGACTGCATGAAGAGACTCCTGGATAGTCATTACCAAACAATGTCAAAGGAAGCACTGGTCGAGAGCATGTAGACTGCTTAAGGAGTCACTACAGATGACAAAGGACTCTTCATCGCAGGAGCGGATATGGTCAAATGCGCAAAAAGATGGCTACCAACTCTGCAGTGAAAACACTGCAGTCATCCAGCAAGGAATGCTGTACAGTATGTCCAACGTGAGTGTAAGCGAAGCTGTCGACCATTTATCCACCCGGGAAGACTATTTCTGAGCACCGGAACTTGCCGAGAAGAGAGAAAAATTGCCGGTGATGGGCCACAGGTGGAACTGAGCCTTTTGGGCCTTGCAATAGGTGCAGACGAAGTTGTGGCGAGGTGTGGACCATGGAGGTGTACATAAGTGGACCGGTAGAGGGAAAGCATTGAGCTCAGTAAGAAGCCACCGGACACGGACCTCATGGGGATTGCCAGTTCTGGGCCACCATTGCAGGAGATGCAATGCTGTGTTTAGGAAAGGGAGATGCTAATTTGGATGGTAAGGTGAACTATGAATGTGGGCGGTATAATTTGTAAGCAGTAGTTGCTGCTGGAGCCACAAAGGAGGAACGCCAGCTTCCACAAGGTGGCTCTTCACTGGGCTCGTCTGGAAAGCTCCCGTCACGAGCTGAACTCCAGAGTGGTGGATAGGCTCCAGCAGACACAGCACGGAGGGCGTAAATGAGCCATACACCAGGCTCCCGTAGTCAGTACAGGACTGTAAGAGGGCTTTTCCTTAGTCTGATAAAGATGGGGGAGCCAAGTTAAGCGGGTGTTGAACACCAGTCCCAAAAAGTGGTAAAGTTATGAATGAGGTTGGACAGTACGATGATGACAGAAGTGTATGACGTAAGTCTTGGCAGCTGAAAACTGAAAGCCAGGAGTGAGGACCCATGACTACGCCTTCTGTATGGCTCCCTGCAGCCAGTGTTGTTCTCTGTCTCTCTGTCCTATTTCTTAAGATCCGTTCTCTCAGGCATGGATGAGACCATGGCGGTGTGGAAAATTTAAGCTTCTAAGTCAATGTAATCAAAAGATATGGCCATTTATGTGACAAATTTTGATACTCTCGAACTCTTTCATCAAAAACTACAAATGATTTGTCACACCTGGTGGTGTAGCAGTAAAGCATATGCCAGGAACCCGAGAGGTCATGAAATTGAATCTTGGTTGGATCACGGATTTATCAGTCTTCGTTTTAACCTAGCCTTCACCTGAGTGATGTGAGGAGTCACCAGAAACAACAATTGGTTAGGATTCCTCATTAAACTGTAGGTCCCCAGTCCACAGTTGGATAACTGGAATAAGTTAGGTACATGCAAGTCACAGAACTGTCATCCTGTAGAAAGACTTGCACAGGCCTCATTGAGCCACACAAAATTTTACTGTGGAACCCTCAGTGTGAGTCCTATCCCACTTGCCTGGTTTTTAAGAAAAGATACAGGGCTTTCCTGACAGGGTCATTACCGTTTCCTGACAGGTAATTATAGTCAGATGAAACTAGCTGAAACAGTCTCACTCAAGTCATCAGTCAGAGAAATTGGCAAAAATTTGAAGCCTTCATTCAAATGGCGTATTTGCTTCAGCACTCTTTGGCTAACCTTTGAGGTCTGTAGGGAAGTAGCAGCAAAAATTCCATTGTTGAATGTTAATGAGCTGCATGTGCATCAGTTGTGTGAACAAAGCACACCATTGCCGCGTAAACCATTATGATAGACATCTGTTGGGTCGTATTTGTTTCTCTTGCTGTTACCTACACTGACAATAGCCTGCGTTTACTGTGTCAGACCGAAGGAAAAGCTGCTTCTCACAGGCAGAAGATAGAATCACGAATAGGATATTTTTTTCCATTGAATGTTCTTCCACAAGGAGGTCATACATCAGAAAGTGAAAACTGGTTTAAGTTTTTACAATACGTGAAAGAAGATAAAGCCTACACTCAGTAAATAACAACATAAAATGATAAGCAATTTTCATGAAATAACCTTTCTTTTAAGAGCTCTATTACAGGAGAAAACCACAATTGAAGAAGGAAAAGAAGTGTAAGGGAAACAAATTTTATGTATTAAAAGACATCTTCAATACACCAAGAACTGCACTAGAGTTGTTTTATTTGCTAAAATTGGTTTTTGGGTTTACAACCCATCATCAATGGCATATTATGCACCTCTGTAGCAATGACATGCTTATCAGTTAATATGGTATAGAAGTACATAATATGCCACAGATGATGGGGTACAAACTCGAAAACTGGTTTTGGCAAATAAAACAATTCTAGTGCACCTCATCGTGTATTGAAGATGGGTCTTAATAATAATCTGAAAGCTGCGGAACACCAAGCATTCAGAGTTGTATGTGTTGCCTTATGAATTGTGTTTAATGTGCGTATATACATTTTTGGTATAAAATAAACATTGGTGTTTTGAAATGTTTAAATGTCAGTTTTCCTGTTGTTTAACTTTTTAGCAGATCAGCATACAATCATTTTCAAGAACTTCCATTATGATATTTGATTTCATTATTAAGAACTTTTATCATTGTTAGTTCTTTATGTCTGATACTGTATTTTGACAGACTGTACATCACAGCCTCATTTTCACTGTTTGGTAATGTGCCCAGCAAGGTGACTTTGTGTTTAAGTTCTATCTAATGTTTAGTGAAATTTCCACCATTTGTCAGTGACGTCACCAGCTGTTCCATTCCGTTGATGCCCAGTGTGAATTGGCTGTCAGTCAATTGCCACATCTGTATACATAACATTGATTTGTTGTAGAATCTTAGAACATATTTTGAGCTCGATCATAACGAGGTATCTTGAACAGAATGACCTCCTCCATACCAACCAGTATCGATTCCGAAGACATCAGTTATGTGAAACCAGCTCGCACTTTTCTCACATGACATACAGAAAGCTTTGGATCAAGGCTGTCAGGTAGATGCAATAGTCTTTGATTTCTGAAAAGCACACCTACACTTATTGCCAAAAGTGTGATCGTATGGGCTATCAAGTGAAATTTGTGGCTGGAGTGAGGTCATTTTGGTAGGGAGGAAAAAGCATGTTATCATGATGGCAACTCATTGTCAGATGTAGAAGTAAATTCAGGTATGCCCCACAGAAGTGTGTTGGGACCCTTGCTGTTTATATTGTATGTTAATAATGACATTGCTGACAATATTAATAGTAACCTCAGACATTTTGCAGATGATACAGTTACCTATAATAAAGTTCTATCTAAAAGAAACTGTGTAAAAATTCAGTCAGATCTCAGTAAGACTTCAAAGTGGTGCAGAGATTGGCAACTTGCATTAAACGTTCAAAAATATAAAATTGTGCGCCTCACAAAGTGAAAAAATATGATATCCTATGCCTATATCAGTCTGTCATACAAATACTTGGGTGTGACACTTTGATGGAATATGAAATGGAATGATCACATAGGCCTAATTGCGGGTAAAGCATGTTGTAGGCTTTAGTTTATTGGTAAAACACTGGGGAAGTGCATCCATTCTACAAAGGAGGTTGCTTACAGACTCACTCGTGTGACTGGGTATAGAATATTTCTTAAATGTGTGGGGATCTTGCCGAACAGAACTAACAGGGGATATTGAACATATACAGAGAAGCATGGCACAAATGGTCATAGGTTTGTTTGATCCATGGGAGAGTGTCACAGAGATACTGAAGAAACTGAACTGGCATAGATTTGAAGATAGACGTAAACTAATCCTGGGAAAGTGTACTAACAAAGATTCAAGAACTGGCTTTAAATGGTGACTCTAGAAAATACACAGATGTCCAAAATTAAAGCAACAAAAGAAATTTTGCAAGGTTGCGTTTATTTTGTGACAAAACAGTATAAACAGGTGATAGTAAAATAGAAACAATGTAAAAAAATACAGAGCACAAACAACTGCAAGATGCATAATGGTAGATAAAAATGTCCCCCCCCCCCCCCCAAACTTAACGGATTTGCACACACGCATGGGGATGGAAAAGGCACTGATGGCGGAGGGTATGGCTCGCATTGCAGTGGTGCCACTTGAATCTATCAGTAGATTGGGTTTCACTATGCATGGCCTGCACCTCAATAGGTATGGGAAGGGGATGCTGGCAAAGCTTGTAGGTGACATTGTAGTGGGTGTTGATGGGATTACTTATGGAAAAATTCCTGTAGGAGTTAGTGTTAGAGCTGCACCTTTTTAAAATTGAAGTCAGCTGATAGGTATCCCTGCTTAAAGGAAGTCCCTCTAACAAAGAAATCACCTTCAAGGAGGTCAGGCATCCGAGTGGCGAAGGAATTAGCATATTTCATCAAAATATAAGAGGTATTAGAGATCAAGTTAGTGAACTGCTTATAGGTGGTGACTCTGACATTATTGATATATCGGAGCACCACTTACATAATTTGACAATTCAGAGGCTTCGTTTACCAGGATACAGATTAGCTGGCTGTTTTTCAAGAAGTTCTTTGTGGAGCAGGGGAGTGCCCGTGTATGTAAAAAACAGTATTCCATTTAAATCTGTAGATGTGTTATGGCACTGCACTGAACTGAACAAGTATTTGAATGTTGTGCAGGGGCGGTTGAATTTAGTGAAACTAAACTTCTAATTGTTGTTCTTGTTTATAGATCCCCTAACTCTGACTTCAGAGTGTTTCTGCTCAAGCTAGAGGGGGTTCTAGGTTCGCTTTATGGGAAGTACCAAAAATTAGTTATATGTCGTGACTTCAGTATTAATTTTGTATGTGATTGTGTAAGAAAAAGTATGTCGGAAACTCTCATAAACTCATATGCTCTGATGCAGACTGTTTTTTTTTCCACCCTGGGTGCAGGGGAACAGTAGCACAGCTATAGACAATACTTTTATTCATTCTTCATTACTAGATGGGCATTCTGTTAGTAAAAGAGTAAATGGCCTTTCAGACCATGACATACACATTTTAACACTAAAAGGTTCTTGTACTCAAACAAATGTTATATATAAATACAAACTATTTAGGAAAGATGCCTGCCCGGTTATTCGTGTGGTCTAACACACTGCTTACCGGGCGGGAAGGCATGCCAGTCCCTGGCACGAATCCGCCTGATAGATTAATGTCGAGGTCCGGTGTGCCGACCAGTCTGTGGATGGTTTTTAAGGTGGTTTTCCATCTGCCTCAGCGAATGCAGGCTGGTTCCCCTTATTCCGCCCCAGTTATACTATGTCGGTGATTGCTGCGCAAACACTTTCTCCACATACGTGTACACCATAATTATTGTACCACGCAAACATCGGGGTTACACTCATCTGGTGTGAGATGTTCCTGGTGTGTGTGTGTGTGTGTGTGGGGGGGGGGGGGGCACTGGGGGGACCAAACCACACAATAACCCTGGGTTTGGTTTGGGGTAGTGGTGGGGTGAGTGGACTGCTGTAGCCTGTTGTGGGGTTATGTACCACTGTGGGCTGTGGCGGGGATGAAGCCTCTCCATTGTTTCTAGGTCCCCAGTTCCATACAATACAATGTAGGAAAGATAATCCAACGGCAGAAGATAGTTTTTTAAACCTCATTAAGGAACAAGAGTTGCAGGAAGTTTATAGTGCTGAGAACTTAGATGGTAATTAAAATGCTTTCCTTAACACATTTGTCATGTTCTTTGAAAGTTGCTTTCCAATAGAACATTCTAAACAGGGTACTGGGTGGCTGACTAATGTGATTAGGATATCATATAGAACACTGTGGGAATTATATGAAAATGTTAGAAGTAGTCACAATCGAGCTATAGTAGCCCATTATGAACAGAATTGTAAGGTGCTTAAAAATGTGGTATGCAAATAGAATAGGTAATTCACGGGATAAAATTAAAACCATATGGTCAGTTGTGAAGGAATTGTCTGGTCGCCAGCACATGATCGATGGTATAAAGTCAGTTCATAGTAAAAATATTTCTGTTACCGATAAGTCAGATATATGCACAGTATTCTGAGCATTGCTGGTGAATTAAATAAAAACTTAGTTTCTGTGGCAAATCAAATAACTCTCTTGGAAAATGCCTTTCTGAGATTGATGTCTGAAGTACTACTCTGTGATACTGACAAGAGGAGATTGAGTCAATAATTAAATCACTGAAGACTAAGGACTCTCATGGATATGATGGCATGCCTAGCAGAATATTAAGGTACTGTGCTGCACATGTTAGCCCTGTACACAGCCATATTTGTAATTTTTCCTCTAAGAATGGTCAGTTTCCTGAATGATTAAAGTACTCAGTAGTAAAGCCTCTTTCTAAAAAGAGATAAAGGGATAACTTAGACAATTTTAGATGTATTTCTATGCCATCAGTGCTTGCTAATATTATTGAGAAGGCTGTGTATGTAAGGATAATAGATCATTTTATGTCACATAATTTGCTATCAAATGTACAGTTCGGCTTTAGAGGTGGTTTAACAACAGAAAATGCTATACTGTATTTTCTCTGTGAGGTACTGGATGGATTAAGCAAAAGGTTTCAAACACTAGGCATCTTTTTTGATTTAACTAAGGTGTTTGATTGTGTTGATCACAAAATATTGCTCCAGAAGTTGGACCAATATGGAACACAGGGAGTAGCTCACAGTTGGTTTACCTCTTATTTTAACAACAGACAGCAAAAGGTTATTATTCACAGTGTTGAGAATGGCTGTGATGTGGGGTCTGAGTGGGGCACAGTCAAATGCATGTTGCCCCAGGTATCAGTATTGGGGCCACTCCTGTTCCTTATTTATATAAATGATATGCCCCCTAGTATTACAGGCAATTCTAAAATATTTCTGTTTGCTGGTGACACCAGCTCGGTAGTAAAGGATGTTGTGTGCAACATTGGCTTTGTTTCAAATATTGCCTTTCATGACATAGCTTGTAGAAATAAACTAACACTAAATCACATTAAGACTTAGTTTTTACAGTTTGTAACACACAATTCAACAAAACCTAACATTTTAATTTCACAGGATGGGCATATGATTAGTGAATCTGAACAGTCCAACTTTCTAGGTGTTTAAACAGGTAGTAAACTGTCATGGAGAGCCTCCTTTCAGGATCTTGTTCAAAGACTTAATGCTGCCATTTTTACTATTTGAATGGTATCTGAAGTAAGTGATAGTTCAACACGAAAAGTAGTGTACTTTGCTTATTTTCATTTGCTTATGTCATATGGTAAAATACTAGGCAAAAATCCAATCTCTGTTTAGATTGCACTTCTTTGGCTGTTGTGCAGAAAGGTGTGCGGTATAGTGCTGCATCCATTTGAATAAGCTACCACAAGAATTTGAAAATATTAGCAGTAATCCACGCCCTTTCAAATCGACACTGAAGAGTTATGTCATCTGCTCCTCAGTTTGGTCCTAAGGAACTAGATGGGGGGGGGGGGGGGGCAGTTCTGACAACTGGTTAGTGTGCTCAGTATGTGGTATGACCACTCTGGCAGCAATACAGGTCTGACAGTGACAGAGCATGCTGTGAATGATGTCATCAGTCTCATTTTGAGGCAGTAATGCTCCGTCTTCCTGCAGAGCTGCTCACAATCTTGGAGAGTGGTTGGTGGATGCTGACACGATGCACACCATCTCCCTGGTGCATCTCAGACATGCTCTCTGGGATTCAAATCAGGAGAGCGAGCAGGCCACGCCATGCGTTCAAAATATCAACCACCCGTGCTCTATGAGGTCGAGCATTATTGTCCATCAACATGGCATCTGGGTGCACAACTCCTTGCAAAACTGCAAATAAGATCTCAAGATCACTTCACAATACCTGACAGCAGTTAAACCTTGCTGATTCACCCTTACAATTTCATGAAGAGGGGTTCCAGTGGTAAACATAATCCCTGTCCACACAGTTAGGGAACCTCCTCAATCTTGGTCTCTTTCCACAGTGTTTGGGTGCTGAAATGGCGAATCCATCGAGTATCACTCTCTAGACTAAATCAGGACTCATCTGTGAAAACAACATTGGCCCACTGTTCAGCCGTCCAGGTGGCTTGTTGATGACTCAACTCTAGACGTTCCCTTCTCTGAAGACACGTCAGAGATAGATATATAGTGTATCTCTAACAATAAAGGCCACTCTTCTGAATCCTCCTGCACGCTGTTTGCCTCCGTACAACATGTACAGTGGATGCTGCAAGCTCACATACCGTACAGTACTTAGGCGGTACTGTTGTGTCCTTACAGCCAAATAATGGACCTCTCTTTTGAAGTCACATATGGTCGGCCATGTCCTGATTATGCTCTCTATAAACTGTCGCCACATCTGAGAACCAACAGAACAAATCAGAGTAAGCCATCAGGCCTCATCAGTTTGTGACTACCCTGCTTCATTTCTTTCTGTGGCCCTCCACCGCAGAGTGTCTGGTGGGCATCTTCTCTGTGCCGTTCTGCATTGTTTGTGGCTGTGTACACAGCCATTGTGGATGTGGGGCTATTCATCAAACACTACCTCGTTTCATGGGTCCCTCGAAGTCACCGTCGACATGGTTGTCTGTTGACCAGAATGCCATTTTCCGTGCAGAACACGATTCTATTGACATCTGGTTGTCACTTTGTATGATTATATCGTGAATTAGACACAGGATGGGGAAATAGCTATTTGTTGCTTTAATTTTGGACACCTGTGTACTACAACCCCCTGCGTATCGCTCACATAGTGACAGAGGAATTCAAGTAATCATTCTTCCTGCGGTCTGTAAGTGAATGGAATAAGAAGAAACCCTAATAAGTGCTAGAATAGGACTTGGCCTCTGCCACACACAGTGCTTTGCAGAATGTAGATGTACCTGTCAATTATCTATGTGCTATGAGCACCATCTGAATGCTCTGAAATACTACTCATTCACAAGACATGTTCATGAGCTCAGATGTTGACCAATGTGGTAAGACAGTACGTGAGCAATTTTAACTGCATGTAATTGCCACAAATTTTGTGTGCCCACATGACTCAGTTTTGATGGTAACTCAAAGTGCTTCTGGCCAGCCATCTTTAGTAACAAGCAGCTACGCACTCACAAATGATACTTCATTTCAGTATAATAATTCGTAATATAAAAAATTCACCTGTGGTCTGGTAAAAAAGTGCAGTGTCTGAGGCAGTGATAGTGTTCTGAATAGTCCAGCAAGTGGATTGTTCAATGACGACAATTTTCACATACTAATTATTTACTTCGTGACTTACAGAGTGAATCCAACAGTGAATGGACATGGAGATGTATTAGCGTTCATAACTCCTCACATTCTGTTTCCCGTGACATTTCAATTGCAATTTAGCCCTCAGTCACTGTAATGTTGGGGCTCAATATTTCTGGATCGCACAGAAAACAAGAGATCAGAATAACATAAGCTTGGCTTATACAGGGTGATTCAGAAGAAATTACATGTAATTTGTGAGGTGATTCTGCATGTAAAAATAAACTGAAAAAGTCACATGAACATGTGTCCAATTTTCAGTCATTACGGAATTGGAGCAGATTGAAGACTACACACATCCACGAATAAATATGAAGACAAGTGTAAATATTACTTATGGCAATGCTGTGTTGACTCCGTGGTGGACAGAATAATGGTGGGACATACGACTGATCCATTGTACAGGAAATATTGGGGTTCTCCAGTAGACGGCAGCACTGTGATGTTGACCAAGGCAACAGCTGCAAGTGCCCAGTTAGCAAATTGTGGGTTGGATCAGTGAGCTGTTGTGAGGCCTTGTGCATGTCATGTTTGAATGTTGTTTAATTGAGCAAGTTCGTTGTGTCCGTGAACACCAACATGCTGTATACGTTCACCCATACAGAATACACAGACATGTTGTTTGTATACGAGTGCTGTGATGACAGTGCCTGTGCAGCTGTGACACATCATCAGACACATTTCACTGATCAACAAACCCCAGTGGCATGGTATTTCCCCCAATTTTTCAAACATTACGTGAATTCGGAACACACCCCATTGCACATGTAATATCAGAACATGAGGCCACCCAGTCAGTTGAGCAAAGGGAAGACATTATTCTAAAGGTTAAACTGCGTCCCACCACCAGTACACAGTGCATTAGCTGTCAGCTCCATATTCCACAAATGTGAGTGTGGCATATGTTACATTCCGATGGCTTGTACCAATTCTATTTGCATCCTGTGCAACATCGGCATCCAGGTGACTTAGTAAAAAGACACAATTTTGTGAACGGTTTGCTGTACACAGAGCTGTTGTGCAATATACTGCTGGCAGGTGTGGCCATGCGGTTCTAGGCACTTCAGTCTGGAACCGCGTGACCGCTACGGTCACAGGTTCGAATCCTGCCTCGGGCATGGATGTGTGTGATGTCCTTTGGTTAGTTAGGTTTAAGGAGTTCTAAGTTCTAGGGGATTGATGACCTCAGATGTTAAGTCCCATAGTGCTCAGAGCCATTTGAACCATTTTTTTTGCAATATACTTTATTTACAGATAAGGCTACATTTACACTCAGTGGTATCATGAACGCTCACAATTCTCTTACATGGGTGGTGGAGAACCCACATGACACTAGGGAAACAAGATTAAAAGTTAGGTTGTCTATGAACATCTGGATGTGGTACACTTGATGACCTGGTGTTAGGGCCTGTGTTCCTGCCAGATGGCGTGACAGCCGCAGCATATGCACGTTTCCTGATAGAAGACTTATCTGCACTTTTGGAAAATGTGACATTAGAGAAGTGTCGGTAAACGTATCTGCAGTATGGTGGATCACCGATACACCTGTACCAGGCACATATCCCAGTAGCTGAAAAACACATTCCCTCAAAGGTGGATTGGCCATGGCAGATCCATTAACTGACCAGACAGATCAACCAACCTAAC
This sequence comes from Schistocerca cancellata, assembly GCF_023864275.1. NCBI lineage: Eukaryota > Metazoa > Arthropoda > Insecta > Orthoptera > Acrididae > Schistocerca > Schistocerca cancellata. The sequence continues at coordinate 779,339,440 of NC_064630.1, read as the reverse complement.
CCCATTAGAATTCATTTTGTGGGGCTGGTTCAAGGGGGATGTGTACGCTACGAAGGTGGCACGTGAAGAACTTGTCGCTCACAGCACCAATGCTGTAGCCCGCATTAAAGGTCACTGAGATAATACTTGACGTGCAACACAGCATACCCTCCAATTCCTCGAGAAGTGCATTGAGACTCTTTGAACACCTCTTGTAGGATGGATAAGTCATATGTCTCACAATTGTTCTGCCCACTATGGCATCTACACACATTTTTGGTAAGTAATATTCACACTTGTCTTCATAATTATTCATGATGAGTGTAGTCTTCAACCCGCTCCAGTTCCTTTACTGTCGAAAATCGGACACATGTCCATTAAACTTTCTCGAATTATTCTCACATGTAGAATCACCTCACAAATTGTGACATTCTTCCCGAATCACCCTGTATGTTTGGTCATCCCACAGCACCATATCGAATAGATTTCGTTACTTTGTCTAACTCTTAGCAGTGAATAGTTGGCAATGACTAGGTGTGTTATTGTTTCCATATTTGTTAGGGGTCAAATGCTCTTCCACTGGAAACAATGTTTTCGACTTTGTTTCTTGTACCTGTCGACAGTGGATCAAACGTTTTTCGTAGTGCATTCTCACTGTCTGCAAAGCTATTTGTCGTATTGTCTGCTAGATTACCCCTAGAGACGAGGAAACTGTAATTATGTAGTGCTGAATTATTAATACTTGGAGTTTCACACAAACAAAATGGAAAGATGTCGACGTCGTTGGTGGTCAATAACATACTACAAGAGAACCAACCGGAATAACTTGCTGCTGGAGCTGAATGTGGATAACAGTTCTGGTTTCCATAACTTCCTTCTGAGATCATCAACCCGTTTTGAATTTCAGGCGTATATGATAGCACAATTTGTGTCAAAAAGGATACAAAATTCGGAAAGCGATTGCTTTGACTTGATGTTACCCATTTTTTGGTAACGGCCGTTTCAGTTCAGATCCTTGTGTATTTGTTCCACATTTCGAAGCAAACCAGACCTTAAATAGTACCTAAAGGCTGTGGAGCACTTTTGGAAGTCCCGAAGGAGTATGCAAAGACAGGGGTGTATACATAGTGGAGGGGGGCACCCGCGCAGCCACCGTCAGTCAGCCCGCACCTGTTTGTTTCTTTCGTCAGTCAACTTGACTGAATTGAGTTATGGAGTAGTTGCACTTTTGTATGTAGCACGTGCATCCATGTCATCGTATTTTATATGTTTCTGTCTGGCACACAGATAGCTAACACATTCCTATGAGAAAAGTCGCGGCCGTTCTAGTGATCTCTCTGTCTGGCAATTGTTCAAGAAAAGTCGTGAATGTTCTAATGTTTTCTTGTACGGAAGTGATGATGCTATGACATATTGGGAAAGAATTGTTTTTATTATTTATGAGATAACGTTTTATTATTTATGAGATAACGTTTTGCTGAAAAAAATGTTTATCATTTAAAATTCAACATTCTTTTGCCCTCACAACAACTGAAACATGACGGTAATAATCTGGTACATAAATTGAATCAGTGCTTAACTGAACTACCATTTTTTGAATCTTCACTCTTTGTGATTAAAAGGAGACTAATGAGAGAGATTCAATATTATATCATAAGATGGCCTTGTCTTGTATATGTGTATAATCAGTTTAAATAAAACTTTACACATGAGTTGATAAATTTTTATTACGGTAAAAATAAATGTAGCTCAAGGTATCTTTAAAGCCCCCTCCTTGAAGTTTTTCTGTATCCGCCATTGTGTAAAGATAAGAGAATGGAAATCATCGTTTAATATGCAAATTATCAAAGTGTTATTCATTTGCTATTATTTCACGCGAATCATCAAAAATTACTTCCACAAAAGTGTCGTCAGCCTCGGGGTTGCATATTAATGTGACAGTACTAAATGTAGCTGCAGTTCTCCGCAGAACTTTTTTTTATTTTCGTGGTTGTACTGCGCTTCTTATATTACACAAACATCCTTGGCCTGGTACAGCAATAAAAACTCGACAGACTAGTGCCTCGTCCATTCACTTTTCTTTGCTTCTTTCTTTATTTTTTTATTTCAGGAAAGCTTAATAAATCAAGCGAAGACTCTATACAGCAAACAACAGAACGCGCGGCTTATAAACATACAGGGCTGTAGGCGGAAACATTTTAGCCCACATCCTACGATATGCCTGTGCAGGTGTGTCTTGCGCCGTCAGATGGGAACACTTTCGGTCGAACGTGTTAACTGAAAGCTGGTAGAGCACATTCCATATATGCTAAAATTTCCAGTCAACACGGTACGATTTGGCTGTGCAGATGTGTTGTGCGCGGACAGATAGTTACGTGTGGACCGACCTTATAATGTGTGAAAGACGCCATATTGGAAGTTCCACCAGTCCAAGCGCAGCTTGTGGAATCATAGCTGTCAATTATCTAGCATATAGTGATCGTTCGTTTTCTGTTTGAATTGGATACGTAAATCTGGCTTACAAGGAACATGGACGTCTTTTAATGGGCGAATAAATAACACACGAAACCAGAAAGTTTTGATTCGTACTTGTCGATACTCTTAATATCGTAGAAGTATCGATAAGAACACTTGCGGTTGATTGGTAGGCGAAGAACGTTTTCGATTCTTAAATCGGTGACTGGATTGGCTAGTGGAGTTGTCGCAGGCTGTGTTGCATCGAGCCCGCGATAGATCACGAATACTATTATTGCATTTTATATATTTACTTTAGTAAGTTGTCACTAGCCTCAATTAAAAATTGGTAATTGTGTGCTGTACAGGTTAACTTGTGGATGTGTTCTTCATCCCAAATGCTATATTGTAGTCGAGTGACCCATCGTCAACTAATTTATTGATTGAAAGTGATGCTAGTAAAACATTTATTAGTAATCAAGTGACTGTAGTGTATTCAGCCGTGAATAATTAATTTTTCATTTATATTTTTCGACCAATTTGTACGAAATAGAATTATATTGACAAAAAAGTGAAAATTGTCGGTTTTAAATAAGTACGTAGCAATATTTTGCAGCCAATTAACATTCCGAAAATGTAGGAATAGTGAATAAAAAATAAAATACCATGGACAGGAGACGAGAGAACATTCCACGGACTATCAGTAGAATAGACAAGAATAATTTGTAGTAATGCACAGCTAAGAAATTCTCATAACTAGATAGACGTAACTGCACCTTAAAAAAGAAAAAAAAGTATATGAAGGGTTGAGTCTCAGATTTGTCTGTAATACAAAATCATATCGACCAGAAATTACACGTTTCTCCCTGACGAAAGGAAAATAAAAGCAGAAGCTGATTTTCATCAAACCACTGCATTCAGTTTGTATCTACATCAAGAGACAAAATAACCATCATATTAAGTGCACTCTGGTCACCACGAATATATACCTTTCCAATATTAACAATATCTGAATATTAGCATAGTTTCTCTAGCAGCAATTCATAGTAGACTGATCCCTAATGTCAAGTGCTGGAATTACCAGTTGACTTCTCTGGTTGTTCCTGTCAATTCTTAATAGTAGAGACAGACATAGATTATCAGTTATTCACATTCAGAATTGTCAGTGATACAATTTGAGATATCCCACAATTCTTTGTGCAGTATTTTAGCTAATAGCTATCAGAACTTGCTGTATTAAAGTTATTTTGTATGTGAATGCGTTCTTCACACCCCATTTGTTTTGAGACTGGGCCACATTTGTGTCCACCTTATTCTCAACTGTTTTTCATGTCTGCTTTGTGAAGCTAGTGAATGAATAGCACTGTACTTGGCCATAACTGTGTGGGTGGATTGGGTCAATCCAAATTAAGTAGTCCAATAAAAATTAAGTTTGTTGCTTGACCATTTTTAAATATTTTAATTTTTTATACGTGATTATCCTATAATTGAGGAGTTCAAATCAGATTTTAAAAAAGTTTTACATTTCACCTTTACTGAATGGCGGGGATTTTCGTTTGTAAGTGCACGACAATGTTTCAGTTTAGAGATGGCAAAAAATATGACTCTCTCTGCACTAGATTAAGTTACAAAATTGTAATTGACATGATTGTTTTTAGGAAAGTGCCCTCTACAACATTGTCTATTACACAAAATACCCTAACTTAAAAAATGACCTCAAGTTTGGTATCCAAATTTTCAAAAATCTACTTTTTAGGCCCAAAAATAACAAACATCTAGATATTTATGAGAGTATTTTTTCCTATAGTTAGATATCATACACTACTAGCCTCATATAGAGTAAGAACACTTTCAAATGTTTCCTTAATTTTTTATGAATTTTTGAAATTTGAAAATTTTCATTTTTTGTAAAGTTTGGGGTTAGTTATCTCAGGTGGGACTGAATATAAAAATATGATTTTTGCACAGTTTGTACACCTATATGATAGCAACATACTGTACAAAATTCAACATTTATATCTGACTGTAAACAAAGATATGAATTTTTGAAAAATGAGGAGATAATTCACATTACTCTACAACTGATCTTACAGCTGTTGTCTATTCAAGTGTGATACTGGCGGGATATAATCAATTATTATTGAAGTAAGGTACTGAACTATATACAAAAAGTGGAAACATCACTGAAATTAACACTTTGACATACTTCAAATAAATATTTTCAGTTTACATCTTTAGAGATGCGACTGTTCCTAAATCTGGCGATGAATGTTAAGAACACTTATTTCTTCAGAGAGCTTCTGTGATATAGAATAAGACCTCCCAGTTGCTGTGGTAAGTTCAACAACTGGAAGTTTCCTTAAAACACTTTTCATTGTTATCCAAACTTTGTCACTAGTAGATTTCTTGAATGATTGTTCTTGAGCCAGCAGGGTGTTAAAAATGAACATAAACATCATCGTTTTCCAGACTTATTCTTTCAACCTGTGCAAGCCATCACTGTCCATTATAAACACATGCCACTATGTCATTAAATGTTACACAGATGTAATTTTATTGACACAATGATTCTCATAAATTTCGGTTTCTGATGTTACATAGAATCGAACTAAGTTTTCTGCAATGCCAAGGAATTTGTGGAAATGCCTTGTTCATTTTATTGCTATACGATTTTCAAATCGGGCTTGAAGTGTTGTTTTCAGATGCAGAACCACTTCTTCTTTCTTGATCAGAAAATAGGTAATGCCTTTAATATTATCCTTGCAAAAGACATAAATGTCCTGTACTGTGAGAATTTGGTCTATGGTGGGTCTTACTTCATGTTTTGTTGTACCTCCTACTCCATCACATGCATTTTTACCATGCAAGATGCAAAAAAGTGCTATTAGCTGCCAACCCAAAGTCTACTTTGTGGTTGCTCAGATTCGAAAAATTATTTTTGTTCTTATACTGACTACCACTTCCACCTGAAAAGTATATCAGCTTTTCAACCTTGGGAAAATTTTCTTCTGTGTAATTTATTACATACTTTTGAAACACATTTATAGCCAAAAGTGTTGTGCTCAAAGTAGTCACTTTCAGTGCAAATTGAAGAACTGCAGACTTCATCTTTCTCATTTTTAAAGTAGAGAATAAATGACTGCACTGTTGCCTGGTCATTGATCCAGTGGTACCCTTGAATTGCATCCTGAATCACAAATGTAAAATCTCCTGCAAAATCAGCTAGCACTATGCATTAAGTTTCATGAAGTTGTGCTTTTTTGTCCTTCAAAGACTTTAGAAACATAGTGTTTTTGTAAGTTATCAATTAAAGGTTCCAAGTACTCTTCCTGAGATTTAACCTCTGTTACCATTTCTGCCCTGTCAGTTGTGACCCACTGTTTGAAGGTAATACTGCCTGGCATTTCCTCCTCATATTTGTGAAACAATTCAATAATGGTTTCCTTACCAGGGCATTTATTATACAAACTCATCATGCAGTCATAACTGTTAGTGTCACAGACCATTAAATCTAGTAACTCTTTGTAGTTAAGATCACTGAGTTTTGCACCCACAATCATCAGTTTGACGTTGTGATGATATAAACAAATACATACAGAGTGTGACCCTGAGGATCCAGCCAAAATACACCACTTAGTGTGGAGGTCACAAAATTTTGACCTTCCAATTTTGCATTCAGGATGAGAATTTTTGAAAGCTACGTAAAGTTCATTTAAATTTGACAGCACTAGTTGTTTCTGCTTTGTTACTTTAACTCAATTTATAACAACTCTTTTGCTATCTTTGCAGCCTGGGCACATTCTACTGTTTTCATCATCTTCAAAAAACTGCTGTATCTTTTTAATTTTTTCTTCACTTATACCTACTCCTTTCTTCTTTCCTAAAACTGGAAGAATGCCTTGCTCTTTCACTAATTTTCTGGTTAGTTTAACCAAACAATGAGAAACATTGAATTCATGAACAATTTTTTTCTCTTGACCATGAGTCAGGGAGCAAACTTAAAATTTTAACTTTTTCCTCTTTAACTGTCACGAATTTCTCTATTAAGCTCAAATATTCAGTGACATATGATGCTGTTGGTAGGTTTTCTTCAACTTTAGAAATAGTGTTGGTATCTGTATTATTAAAGCATGATTCCAAGTCTTTTCTAATTTTGTCTGAAATTTGTTGGACCTTATTTTCAATAGTTGCTTTTATTTTTCTGCTACTTCATATTATTATTATTATTATTATTATTATTATTATTTTCGAAGCAGGAGATACGCCTAACTTAGAACAAGCAAAATCCAGTATGCTAACAACTTCCTCATTAGGAATATAAATGTCATTAACAAGGTTACATGATTCTGGTTCTGGATTCACAGCAGATATTTTTGAGTAACAATTTGGGCCCAGGGAATTTCCAGGAATCACATTACATTTCACTTGGGAAGCTGTTTCACTCTCACATAACAAGGACAAATGTTCAAGTTTCATTTCCCTCAAGCTTTTTGTAATAGGCTCTTTATGAATTTTTAGTGTATCACAGCACTTTCTTCAAAAAATGTGGCTGTACTTCAGAGTATATTTCTTCTCATGATACTCAAACACTGATGTTACGGAAGAACTTGCTCGAAATTTAAACAAAGTTTGTCTAACTTCATCAAATTCATTGACTTTTTCAAGTTTTTTGAAACTGAACTGTAAACTGTTTTGTGACACTGCACTTGCTATATGTCCAACAGAGCACTGTTCATCCATGTTATTGCATTCCAGTTAATCTCTCAAAATTAATTACAAATTACACACAGAGCAAAGCACATAACACATTCTGCACTCTTGATGAAGTATGTACATTCACTTTAACAGAGGTTTAGAACAGACTGACTACAACAATGCCACACCCAGCAGTAATGTACTTGTTTATTGACAACAAACCTAAATGTAAATGAGCATTTTTATTACCATAGAACAAAAGTGAAGGCTCCTGCTGTTTAATATTGCATTATTAAAAATAAATAAACTAAATGAATATTGGATGATAGTGTTAACTATATATATAATCAATTAAATTATATTACAATAAACCATTTCAATAGGCAACAGTCATAAGATCAGTTGTAGAGTAAAGTGAATTATTTCCTTATTTTCAAAAATTCATATCTTTGTTTACTCAGATATCAATGTTGAAATTTATACACTACATTGCTATCATATAGGTGTACAAACTGTGCAAAAATCATATTTTTATATTCAGTCCCACTTGAGATAACTAACCCCAAACATAACAAAAAATGAAAATTTTCAAATTTCAAAAATTCATAAAAAATAGGGAAACATTTGTAAGTGTTCTTGCTTTATATGAGGCTAGTAGTGTACGATATCTAACTATAGGAAAAAAAATAGATTTTCATAAGTCACACCTTGTTTGTTATTTTTGGGCATAAAAGTGGATTTTTGAACATTTAGGTACCCAACTTTGGAGGTTATTTTGACTGGTTATTTTTTATTTAAGGGTATTTTGTGTAACAGAGAATGTTGTAGAGGATGCTTTTCTAAAAACAATCATGCCAATTGCAATGTTGTAACTTAACCCAGTGCAGAGATACTACAATTTTCACTGATGTCTCCAGACTGAAAAATTGTCGCACGCCTACAAATAAAAATGGCTGCCATCCAGTAAAGGTGCAAGATAAATTATTTTAAAAAACTGTTTTGAACTTCTCAAATATAGAGCAATCACATATAAATAAAGTAAGATATTTAAAAATGGTCAAGCAATCATCACTGGATCATTTCATGTGGATTGGTCCAATTATCAGAACAGTGTGTGTGTTATTTGTAATCTAGAAATGTCTTAATCTGTACCATTTTCTAAGAAAACTAGTGTTTAATGTAAGCACTACTCACTAGCGATTGTGTACCTATGACAAGTTCTGACACAAACAATCGGCTGAGGAAGTGGCTTGCCAGTCATTGGCTATTCAGACTGTGTAGCTCATCAAAGGTGTGTTGAAACCAGTACAATGCACCGTTAATTATTTTGATGACAAAGTTTCTGTAGGAATATTGTTTCTTTTTTCTTTTTTTTTCTTTTTTTTTTTTTTTAAATTGCTATCAAAAGTTTTCCATTGTTTTACATATTAGTATTCTATCTAGTAAGATTTCTTGAGGTCCATTACTCCCACATTGAAAAAATTTTTACTCATTGTATTATTTTGATGCCTGCAGACATTAAAAAACTATTTGTATTCTATTGGTGGTAAAAAAGATGGTATGTAGTCTACATACATTCTCTGTAAACCACTGTACAGTGCCTGCCAGAGGGTGCCTTGCTCCACTGTTAGTATTTCTGTTCCTGTTCCACTCACAGATAGAACGAGGGGAAAAGACTGTCTAAAAGCCTCTGTATGAGCTTGAATTTCTCGCAGCTTACCTTTGTGGTCCTTGCACGAAATGTAAATTGGTGACAGTAAAACCATTCTGCAGTCAGCCTCAAATGCTGATTCTCTAAATTTCTGCAATAGCGCCTTGCAAAAAGAGCATCATCTTTCCTCCTGGGATATCCATTGCAGTGCGAGAAGCAACACCTTAATACTTGCATGCTGAACGAACATACTGGTACAAATTCAGAAATACATCTTTGAATTGCTTTGATGTCTTCCTTTAATCTGACCTGGTGGGAATCCCAAACACTCAACTCAAACAGTAGTCAAAAATGGTTCGCACTAGTAAACTTATGTGGATGTGCTACACTTTCCTAAAATTCTCCCAGTAATACGAAGTCGAGTAGTCACCTTCCTTATTGCCAACCTGACGTTCACATTCAATTTCATATTTCCAAGATTATACCTAGATAATTAATTGCTGTGGCTATGCAAGGTGCACCCTGCAGTATTCAAGTGTTAACAGGATTATTTTTCCTACTCATCTGCATTAACTTACATTTTTCTACATTTAGAACTTGCTGCCATTCATCACACCAATTAGAAATTTTGTCTAAGTCGTCTTGTATACTCCTACAGTCACTCAACATATGCTTGGTTTGTGACAGTATAAATTGGAGCCCTTTACTCAACATTAATAAAGCACATAGCATTTGCACCTTATAAAAAAATGAAAATAGTAAGTGTAACCACACACAGTATAATTGTGTGATTGGCAGGCATATAAACATGACTGAAACAATTTGTAGGTCTTTGGACAGTGCCTTTCCTTACAGAAAACATTTTTTGTTAATGTTCTGAATATTTGATGTTAATCATTCATTAACTACACATGTTTAGTTAGTTTAGTCAATAGCTATTTGTAAAGAAGCATCTCCCTCTAATGAAACAGATAACAAGTGGCAGTTGCTTTCATATGTTTACTGTGGACAAGGTAGACAAGTCACAGCTCCACCAATAAAATGAGTGAAATGAGCATTAAAGTACAAAAGTTGAATAAAACTCCAAATAATGATTCATTTAATATGGACAACTTTGTCATTATAACTAAATTAATTCACAGTAGGGTTTGGTTGTTCCTAAACTAAATTATATACTCGGTAGAGAACTACAGTTAGTGGCCTGTCCTCTTGTTAATTTGACATATTCAAAAAGAGCACACCTGTAATATGTAATAAGAGTACTTTGTTGTTTCAGGAACTTCAACAAAAAATGACAGTAAAAAGATCATTTCCATATGGCCTCGGGTGTTTGGTTCTTATTGCAGCCATTGGAGCTCTAACAGCCTATGATGTGAAGCGACATGGCACATTTAAGTGTAAGTTGCTGTTTCTCTTAATATGAAGCCACTTCAGTTGTTATCCATTGCACAGTTTATTGTAAGAGCTATGTAGTGCCCCTTCCATCTTGTTTGTGTGACAGACAAATTCCATCTTTCTCCTTTATGCATCATGTAATCTGCCAGATTATAAACCAAACATTGCTGTACTGAGTTACTTTCAGGAATCTATGGCACTGATGTGAATCGGGTTGAGCTTATACAAAACACACGGTATTTTCTTAATTATATTTTCCAGTTCCAGATTCTGCTCGCATCTTTTGCTCCAGATATCCAGATAATGTTCACATTTACTTTATGTACAACTTTTACAAACATTCACATTTTCCGTCAGAAAATAATGACAGATTTGCAGGAATATAAACACATTATAATGTCCAAGGTGAGGGAGTCTCTTAGTGATGAATGATCATGGCAACTGAGCCTTTAAAATGCCAAAATAACATTGCTTCCAATAGCTACTTTTGGATACTGGGAGTCCTGTAAGAAATAAAGGTGTTGCTTTCATTAGGTTGTTCATATCCCTTATGAATGTTTCTGTTGGCATAATTTCCCTGAAAAATTTTGTGTTCTTAGTTACTAAGGGTTAATCTTAAGTATAGTTGTTGAAATGGTGTCGGACCCAAGTGAGTGTAAGTTAACTTGTGGCAAAGTTTCAATCCAGCAAATTCTGGGGAATTGTCCTGTTGATCAATTTGTCAATGAAAATTATAATTTTTAATCTCCTTAATAACCAATACCATGTTTTACAGACTGTAAGATGCTATGGACTATAAGATTTGCCTTAATTTTTAAGCAGTTTTTGTTTTAAAAATAATGTTTTTACCATTTTTATTATTAGATTGCAAAGACGGGCTAAAAAATTCTTAATTTATAAAATCCCTGAAAATCATTATCTGAGGCTTCTTCTTCTTCTTCTTTTTTGTCATCGCTGTTGTCCTCTTCGTGTGTAAGATGGTCTTCACTGCCATTGAGAGGGTTACTTATGCCACACTTCTTGAAAGATTTAACAGTAATGTCTTCTCTCACTCTAGACCATGACTACTTTGTCCACTGACACACTTGTTTGACTGTAGGTACTAACAAATATATTGTACTGTTACCGATAATACAAATCAGTTTCAAACACCTGTTCAGTTTTTCTTTCTACGTAGCCAAATGGTCACGCTCCTTAAAATATTAGTAATTAGGAAGTCCTCTAACACCACTTTATCACTGCAGCCTTCAACTCTTCATTGTTCACACACAACACTGTAAGCAAACTCACAAAACACACATATACAACACCAGCATAAACTGTCCTATAAAGGAGAATCGTGTCAAGTTGTCTATCAAGCAACAATGCTGCTCGTAGTTTGTGGGCATGCCACCTGTTGTATCCTACTTATGTTAACGTGGGGGAAGGCAATATATTTCCTCTTTTCTACTTGCTCAAGTGAATTTTTCACTTTGTTACAGACATTTGTTTTTAAAGGATAAAAATATGGAAACTCTTAACCAGCCATTATTTTTCTCCACTCCACTTAAGCATGTAAGTTGTACCTTTAGGACTAGACATTGTACCTGTTGCCTTTGTCCATATTGCCAGTACTTACCATATACTGTTCATTTGGCTGCATCTTACTGATGGTTGCATTGTCTACATGTTGGTTGAACCTGCTTATACTTGATGTTGTCTTTAACTTGTGACATAATGATGATGTGACATCATGCATGGGAAAATAATATTTATTTTGCTTTTATATTGTTATTAGGGTGTCAGATATGGTGACAGGCAGATCTGTAAATAGCCTGATGTATAGGTTTGGTAAGAAGATGAAAGTTTGTTTGTGAAGTCAGTTAATTTGATGTCATATGTATAGTACATGTCATCACAAGGATGTCGTCTGTGTGATGAAAGATCACATATTAGGAATGTGGAACACATCAGAAATACTGAGCTGATTCCATTGCAATGATTTCATCTTTTCAGGTCCTTATTCTTAGATACTAAGGATGTGTGTGTTGTAAGCAGTGATCCCTAATGCCTGAACAAATGCATGTGTTGGTATATGTTTTTTGGGAGCCTAAATTATTTGTGGCAAGCCTCAGTTCCATTATTAGTGGAAGTGAAATATAGATTGATCATTATGACTCAAATCAAACACACAAGTGGTGTGGCAGCCACTCAGTTCACAATAGTTGGACATCATAATGGTTCATTGTTCAACAAAAGTTGCAATAAATTTTTTCTTGAACTGCATACAGGTTGCACAGTGGTAATACACAGGAACGGTATTCAGGAACAGCAGTTCAGATACAAATTTGGCCATCTAGATTTAGGTTTTGCATAATCATCCTGCCAGGGACAGTTAGGAGATTCCGAACACAACTCATGAATATGCACAGAACTAATGTGTGTGCAAAAACAGAGACCTTGCTCCCCACCCCCTACCCCAAAACACACTCACAAACCAACTTACTATCCATATTTGGCTGCAGGAAGAAACTGAATGTATGCCACACCATACAGCCAGCAACTGCAGTAAAGAGTGAAAGATTCACTCTGGAAACTATCCCCCCAATGGCTAAGCCATTTCACCATAATATAGTTTCTTCTATGAGTGCTAGTACAGTGAGAAACGCAGGGGTCTTTCTGTGAACTTTTTAAGATATGGGACAGGTACTGGCAAAAGAAAGTGTTGTGTGTCATGTTTATAATTCAGTCAGTAAAAGCATTGCCTGTGTAAGGCAAGGTTCCTTGTTCATTTCCTGGTCTGGTACACAGTTTTAATCAGGCAGTAATTTTCATTTGGGCTTTTTGGTGCTCTGCTGCCACAGGTGTAATGTGAATAAAGCCAAATTCATCTGCTTCTTAAGGAAAAATTTGAATACTATCAAACTAAATGGTCAAGCAATAAGACTTTGATGCATCTGGACCTGGTACAAAGGACAAAGATTCAGAGAATTCTGATCTGGAAATATTGTCCTCAGTGCTCAGCTACTTAAACATACTTAAGAAATACGGATGACACTACAAGCACAAAGTGAGTCTAATCTTTCTGAAAGTGTAAGTAATGAGATTTTTTAAAAAAAAATATATGTACGCTAACTCTTAGCAAAAATTTGAATCATTGTGTAGGGGCATATAAATGAACAGTAATCTGGATGGATGAAATTAAATACCTGATGAGTTCACATAATAACTGGGAGCATAACTGGAAAATCAGACCCAAGAACAGAGACATTGGAATGCAGGATTAATGATAGTATTGGGCTATGCAAGCTTCTGAGGTATTAAATGAAAAGAAGTGAAAATGAAATTAAAGTTAACTACTTTAAGGAAGAGACAGTAGGAAATGGGGGACAGTGAGAGAAAAATAATTTTAAAAAGCAACATAGTGATTGTGAACTCTCTTCAACTTAAATGGATCTCCATTTCTTTTTACTTGCATAATATCATCATTTCTGTGGATGTAATATCAAATCATATTTCGTTGAAATTGGGAGTATCACTGCTTAAAGTTAACTTCGTCTTGTTGACTTCTCAAAACAGATATGTTAGATCACAGCTTTTAATAACTGTTTTGCACAGAGTAGAATTGGAAACTAGAATGCCTTGGTTCTTAAAAAATGGTTACCGTTTTACTCGAATCTAAGCCGCACTTTTTTTCCGGTTTTTGTAATCCAAAAAAACCGCCTGCGGCTTAGAATCGAGTGCAAAGCAAGCGGGAGTTCTGAAAAATGTTGGTGGGTGCCGCCACAACTAACTTCTGCCGTCGAATATATGTAGCGCTACACAGGCATGCTTTGTAGGCACAAAGATAAATACTGGCACCAAAACCTCTGTGTCAGTAAATAAATAAAATAAAAAAAAAAAAGGTGGGAGACGAGCCTTTTTCCTCCGCCCAGACTTTTGACCACTGCATTTTGGTACATTATCCAACGAAGTAAATGCAAATTCTGTATTGTTGATCTTTGAATGTAGCAGCATTTCAATGTACTAAGAAAATCCGACTGGCAAGACTGTTTGGGATGTTTGTCAATATGGCCAACTCTACGTTCTGAATTTTTTTCCTGCCTGTGAGAAGGAACTTTTATGAATAGTGAATCACATGCAGTATTCTCTTCGCCATGAGATTAATACGAATATAAACATCTTGCCATGTATTGTTTCGTGTTTGCTACTATCTCATTTAAATCCTGTCTGCCTAATAAACTACGAAACTAGAGTGAGACAACCGCAAACGCGGAAGAATATGCGTATCGTGTCATGTTTATATTCATATTATTCTTATGCCTAATAGTGATACAATCAGAAATGAAGCACAGCAACTGACTAGATTTTTAAATTTAAGATGACTCTAATTTCTGTGCAGAATGTAATGAACTAAAGAGGCGCCTGCAGATTTTGAAACGGAGAAAAATTTTCGCTAAAATTTCGTTCAGAACATCATCTATCATACGCAGTCTATTATTTGGTTCTTGTTGATCATTATCAAAGAAAGCAGTAGTGTAAGTAACAACAAATGTTTCGCTAATGAGATGATTCCTCTCTATTTTTTATTTGTAAGCGGCGGTAGCGCGCACAAAAGCAAGCCATGCCGCGAGCGGCGACAGGCCGTAAACACGCACTATCAGAATGCGACAAACAATGCATGACACAGTACAGTAGTGCATTTTCAGCTTAGAGTGACGTAAACACCTATAACAAAGAAAACGACACTTATCAGATCAAATAAAAATAAGCAATCAATTGAAACCATACGAAGCACGTGAAAAAGGAAGGATATCCGTATAAATACGGACGGAGCGCCTGACGCGTAGCAATGGCTACCTGGTAAAGCTTAACTGCTAAGCTTACGACTCGAACCAAACTACTGCAGCTGTATCGTCATTCATTCGAGCTAAATTGTGTCTCATATTACAATTAGACGAACTTCGTTTCGATTTGGAGGTGCGACCTAAAACTTTTCTCTCCCCCTTGAATTTAAAATCTCAAATTTCAGGTGCGGCTTAGATTCCGGAAATTTTTTTTCCTTGATTTCGAGTCTCATTTTTCAGGTGCGGCTTAGATTCGAGTAAATACGGTAAATAGTTAACTGCTACTTTTTGTTTTGTGCAAGTTGATTGCCATGTACTTTTGATTTGGTCTAATAGTCCGTTAATCACCATTTAAAGGTTGTGTGTGCCCAGAAAAATCAATTAGATAATACTTCCAGTCTGATTTTTTTCTATTTTAAATCATTATGAAAGCTTGAACAACATGAAGATCAGGCCAGAAATGCATTTGGTAGAGAAACACCATGTAATATACAAATTTATAATTCGTACTGTGATTTCAAAAGACATTGGTTTTTTCCTTACGAATTTCATGGAGGACACACGAGAACTGGTGTTAATGATGAAAAAACATTGCTGCCATTTGAACAGTGCTTGAAGAAGATTGGCAGCCATCTTACGAATTTATTCGAGCAACATGAGCATTGGCACAAGTCAAGTACAAAACATTTACATCAGTAGGTAGATGTAAGAAAATGTTATCAGTAGGTTCCACCCAAAACTGACTCCTAGTCATAAACAGTGACACATTGATGGGTGTGGAAAAAATTTTGAGAGGGCACTTCAAATTTGGTTTGGAATATTGTTACTGGTGGCGAATCTTGAATTTGCTGGTAACATCCTTAAAAGAAAAGTCAACTGGCTCATGGGTGTTTGAAACAGAGCCTAAGAGGAAATATCCTGATTAATTAATTCGTGTACCTTTTGGCTCACACATTTAGAGTTTAATGAAGGACATGATGAAAATAAAATACAGAAGTCAATATCACTTTGGAAAGTCCCATTGTATTTCTCCATTATATCATTACCGATTACAGTGTGTGTGTGTGTGTGTGTGTGTGTGTGTGTGCGTGCGTGTGTGTGTGTGTGTGTGTGAGAGAGAGAGAGAGAGAGAGAGAGAGAGAGAGAGAGAGAAAGGAGGGGGCCTCTGATAACATTGAAGTATACCCTGTTACTGATGTCAGTGAAGTGCATCTGAGACCACTAATGGTCTGTGATTAAAGCTGGAAGGCCCAGGTGTGCCCGCAGTGCTGCTTCAGAACAAAAGGATGTGTGACTGTGACTGTGATGGTTTGAATGACACATTGGACAAATACATTGGCGACAGATCCGAGTGATATTGGCAGTGAATTGCGGTACTTGCTGCCAGTTGTCAGGTTCCTCCCCCTGTGGAAACAAGAGGTGTAGTTGAGCCTCCTGGCAGTACCTGCATTCTGATCCTTCTGTATTGCAATAAATAACCTGTGAAGTAACTTACGTTTCCCATTGAGATATTGGCAGTCTTTGACAGTGCTACACAGTCACATCTCATGAGCTATTCGTTCAATTTAAAGTTGTTCGGGACTTTTTGTGTTTTCTTAATTGTCTTTCTCACTTCATTTTTGCACAAAGGGAGAGTCTTGTTATGAATACAGACAGATGTTGTTTTGTCAGCCATTGAATTTTCTCTGTTCAAGAGTTACCATCTTGTCAGGGCCTGACTCAAAAATTGTGTTAATTGTATGTAATTATATTAATTCATTCTCAGAAATTGCGCTGTTATTTTTACTCCAAAATATGTGTTAATTGTTTGTAATTATATTAATCATTCTGAAACATTTGTCTGTTGTATCCCTCATTTAACTGCTAGTCGTTACAACTGTTTTTGCCAGTGGAAGTTCTAAGAATCATAAGTTAGGTAGGTCTAAGAATCATAAGTTAAGTAGATTACTGTGACTATAAGATCCAGTAATATATCAGCTGACTAATTCTTTCTTCGTAGTTGTATGGTGGTTACCTGCTGGTACATTACACATAATTACAGTTTGAGAAGGAACTGAATGTGTAACAGTACTTTATAAAATTTGAGCAAACTATAACATTATAATGTTAGTTGTTCTATTACAGACTGAAATAAAGTAGTTATGTTTTCTTTTTCTAGTGTTTCTCTAAGGATATTCAGCTGTACACTTTGTAAGGGCAATAATTTTTTACTGTTTTAAAGTGTCATTAACTGCTAAACAATACGAGGTGGCGTAGAAAAGCATTTGACGAAGAAGCTCCTTCTAAGCCAACAGCTTATAATTGGTACAGTGAATTCAGAAGAGCTGTATTTTAGCTCACAGGGTAACCATATGGCAATTGGAATTTTGTAATCTTTTTATATTTATGGTGTGTGAAGTCCAAAACTGAAAATCAGTTGGCAAAGCAAAGTGCAACTCTCAAATAGTCACGAGAAAATTAAATTTGAAGTTCTCTGAGTAGCATTAATGTCATAAAGTAGGGTCAGTTTTCCACCAATAGTGTGGCTCTGTGGTATGTTTGCCTACCATGCTGAGGATCTGGATTTGATTTCTGGGCAATGCAAAATTTTAAATAGGTTTACTTGTTCTGTGCCCATTTACATGAAGCACAAAATATGTGAAGATAGGAAAAAATCAGTAGCACTCAAGACCAATAATGTCTTGATCACTGTTTTGAGTCTTGCTTTGGTCTTTTTTCTGTTCAGTTTGAGTAGCTGTGTCATTTAAGTATAAACTTCATCAAATATATGCTAATTAACATATACAGGGATAGGCAAAATAATGTGAACAGGTATACTTATTTGGGAATGGTTTATTAATAAGGGGTTGGACCACAATTCACCCACAACACGGCTGCAATTCTTCCTGGAATACTCACATATAATGATTGTATGGTCTCCAGTGGAATGTTATGCCACTCCTCGATCAGAACCTCTTCTAACTCCTGTAGTGATGAGGGAGGCATAAATCTACTCTGGAGTCTGCGCTCCAATACTGCTCACAAGGGTATGATGATGTTCAAGTCCAGGGATTGTGCTGGCCAGGGAAGACGATGCAGTTCAGTTGCATGCACCTCGTGCTACGATTGTACTGTCCTGGCTTTGTGAATGGTGCATTAAAAGTCCTGAAATATGGCATCATTGTTGGGAACAACATTTGAATCATGTGGTGTACCTAATTACCGAAAACTTTCGCGTAATTGTTGGCTTTAACACAGCCTTTGAGAGTAATGATGGGACCAGCAAAATACATGGTACAGCTGCCCACATCATCACACTTCCACCTCCATGCTTAACCATTGTAATTAAGCAATCAGGGTTGCAGGCTTCTTTTGGCGTTCTTCAGATGTAAACGCAACGTAAACCCAGCCCAGTGTTGGAAATAATGAAAACATTGACTCATTGGAGTAAATGACGTGCTTCCACTAATCAGCAGTCCAGAATTTATGCCCCTGACACCATGTTTTACACTTCTTTGCGCTGGTTGTCATCACTAATGGTTTGAGGATAGCAGCTTGTCCATGAATATTTGCTGTATGTAGTTCTCGGCGGACTGTGTCGGTAGATACGGGGCCTTGAATATGGCTGTTGAGCTCTGCAGTCACTTTAGCCACCGTAGTTTTGTGTTGTTTTGACACATTTTGTGTTAGCATATGACAATCTCTGTCAGTTAGTTTTGATTTGCATCCACTATTACATTTACACAATGATGTATTTCCATTTTTGTTAGGCTGTCATGACTGTCGAAACAGTTGGATCTTGAAACATTCAGTAAGTTGGCTGCCTTGGTTACTGATGCTCCGGCTAACTGGCCCCCCGCAATCTGCCCTCTTGGAAACTTTGTTAGGTCTTTCATTGCACATCAACCTCAGCCCCTGAATTCAAATACGAAGTGTGCACTACTCGTAAACAACCTGCACTGATACCTAGTCCGTACTGAAGACGCACAGTCCAGCGCATGCCTTACCTGTATTGTTGACCTTCAAAGACATCCAGCCCATTACTACCACTGTTCACATTGTTTTGCCTATCCCCTGTATCTTATTGTCATTTTTATGAAAAATGCACATCTTGCTATTTCTAATTGCATATTGCTCACAATTTTTATGCTTCATAGAGACAATTGTAAAAAATGCACCTTCGTTTAAAAATTTGTATCGGCCAGGAATCAAAAGCAAGTACCCTACTTAGCAGGCAATCATTTTGCCCCAGAGCCATGATGCCTGTCGAAAAATTGGTCTTTCTTTGGAGTATTAGAAGCTCGGAAAACTTCAGAGTTGATTTTAAGAGTTACATGGAGCTGCTTTGGAGGTTGACATTTTACCCCTGAACTTCATTTACCATAAATACGAAGTGTGCTGGAAAAAATATAACGCCTCCAAATTCTGTATGTGAAAACTGTTAATGCATTTTAAATAAAACAAAATTTTTGTTAATATTCTATTTGTTTGTTCTTCATGTCTACATATTTATTTCTCAACAAATTAACCCTGGTGACACACACATTTATCGCAGTTAGAGACCAATTTGTTGATACAATCATTGTACAATGTTTAACTTTGTTTATGAAGTGACAACCGCATCTCTGCTTGCACTGCTTCACCACTATGAAAGTGAGGTCCTTAAAGGGATTTTTTAAGCTTCGGAAACAGATGAAAATCTGATGGGTTCATGTCGGGATCATAAAGAGAATGATCAGTTGAGTGAACGCAAGGTGTAGAATTGGTGCACTTGTTACAGCACTTGCGTGTGTCCTGGCATTGTCATGCTGAAGGAGAGGGTGCTCCATGTGTGGATACTCTCTTCAGATTTGTGCTTTCAGTTTCCTGAACTGTCTCATGCATTGACATTCTTCTGTTACACACTGACTTGTTACACGCTAAATTCAGAACCCTGTTGAGGTAGAGGTTTGCAGTTAGTGCCAGCAAAGCGGGAAAGTAGACATTGTAATATGCATGACATTTAAAACCTCAACTGACATTGAGAACAGAATAAAAAAATTTGGAGGCATTACATTTCAGTTCGCCCTCTTACAAAAAATTACAAAACTCCGATTGCTGTGCTGTCTCCTCGTTAGTGATGACTTTCATTTTTGATGTCCAAGAGCTACTGTTATTGGCAAAGATATTGTCATTGTCTGAGGACTGGTTGAAGATGATTGACAGCCATTTCATTAATTCATTTGCATGACTTTGGGAATTGGTATGAGCAAAATTCAAAACATTTTATGCAAACTCTTAGACGCGAGGAAACTTTGTTCTTGATTGATTCCTCATAAACTGCCTCCTGATCAAAAACAACACCACATTGATTTGTGCAGAAAGAACTTTGCATAAATCCCAGGGCAGTATTTCAAATTTGGTTTGGAATATCATTGCAGGTAATGAATTTTGAATTTACTGTTGCGATGCTTAAAGGAAAAGTCAGTTGGCCAAGTGGGTCTTTCAGACAGTACCTTAGCCTACAGAAGTCCAACAAATTTGCAGTGCCGGTAAGAAAATGGTTGCTAGGATTTTTTTCTAAAATGGCCCATTTTGCTACTATAGTATTAGAAGATAGTCATACCATGTCAATTGGTACTCTAATGTCAATTTACCACAAATTTTTGAAAAAGTTTGTGAAAAATGCGAAAAAGGAAAACTAATCTTATATCACAAAAATACATTCTTGCACAAAGCAAAATTAATGAATGGGTAACTGAATGTCCTAAAAGTCAGTATCATAGACACCCTTCCACACATCCCTGACCGAGCACCTTGTGACTTATTTTGTTTCCAAAAAATTAAAAAAAATGTGTTGAGACATTTATTTGTCATTAGATGAAGCAGTGGAACCTTAAAAAGCTTGGTTTCTGAAGTGCCTCAGAAAGAGTGCCATCATTGCCTTAATGACTGGTTTCATTGAATGCAAAAAGTGTATTGATGTTAAAGGGGAACATTTTGAAAAACAGTGAATTTTTTTAAAGTTTTTAAAAACTAATTGTTGTTTGATTTTCTAAAAAACGTTCAGTTCTACTATTGTATATAGCATTTTACCTTACATGGCGTTTTACCCTGCCCCACATTTAGGTTTTCTGTGTTCTCTACACAACTAAATTACAAAAACAAATTTCAGTCATTGTGCCTTCTAAATTTAGAAATTAAGAATTCTGTAAATTACCTATGTAAGTGAGTTGAAATATCTGTTAGGCTTTTGAATTTAAAATCATTCTTGTGGCTTCTGAACTGTATTAATACTAGGTAATTTGTCCCTAAGAATACACTGATATTTTTTGGTCAGTGTCTTGGTACTGTATAGGTTTTTTCTGGCCTACTCAGTCAAGTTTTAAAACATTTTAGCTAAACAATAAAAGATACATTGTGTTTGGCTCTATAACAAGGAACGCTGTAGTACCAGTGTTACATATCTTTTTAGAAGTGTGTTGGCTTAAGTCATTTCAGTAATGTCAGTGTGTTATAGTAGTTTGCTTAATATTAATACATTTTAGTGTCATTAAAAAGTTAGATAATTACATAAAACTTTTGTTTTGTCTTCTTGCAAACAATCTGCTATGTCACATAAAAGATATATTGCAGATATGTTAATTTATGTGGTTTAATATGAATAATTATGCCCTTTCACTACATACAATTTTAAATCTGTTAATTGTTTTTCTAGCCTCAAGCACAGGACTTTTTCTACGTGACATAGGCGCTCTGAAATATGGAGAACAGGCTTGGAATAACGCAGTAGTATTCTCAGGCAAATCGTATCAGTAAGTACATTTCGTTTAAGAGACTATGAAATCAAAAGCACTGAATAAAGAAATGTATAGGATCCACAATTAAATAAGTGGCATGTATGTAACAAACTGCGTTGCAGTAAATCAATATGGGAATTTCAATACCAAAATTCTGTATCAGTTAGTGGAGATAAAAAAAGTAATTTCATCATGTTAATTGATTTTCCTGTCCCAACTTGTTAGAGCAGATTCATAATTGTAAAAGGAAAGTATAAAATCGTGGACATTCTGCAGCATACTATCAAAAATCCACAGTTTTGTGCTTATCATTTATATCAACCTGTCAGTATTAAATGTTGACAATTGTTAAAGGGTGTCCAAGAAAAAGTATCACATTCTTACAGGAGGTTGAATCTGAAAGAAAAGTTGCTATGTGATTTGAAATATGTCTGGAAACCAATTCCTGCCGAAATACTGTGGAAGAATTTTGCCTTTTGCAAGACACAGTTTTCTAGTTTTATTAATACCCAAACCTGTTGTCACTTAATGTACTGTGTTCAGTGGAATTTTTGTTTTCTCTTTCTGAAAAATTGTTACATGTTAAGGTCTTGTGTGTGTTATATGCATTTTTGGTGTGATACTAGCTGCCAAATATTTTACATTAAGTTACATACATTACCCAGTTAAGATATATGTCACAGAGTTGGGTATTACATGCTGTTCACTTACGCCATGCTTATAAAATTTAGAAGCGATATGGATTTATGTAAGGTTCACATACCTCGTATGACAATCCTAGTTGTATATGCTGGTAGCTTATGTCTGCCATACATTTTACATTGTGTCATTTGCATACAACAAAATGTTTCTTTATTTTTTTGTTGCATGCAGTTTCAAAATGTTGTTGACATTTGACATCTTTAACACTGTGTGTGTGTGTGTGTGTGTGTGTGTGTGAGAGAGAGAGAGAGAGAGAGAGAGAGAGAGAGAGAGAGAGAGAGAGAGAGAGATGGTGGGGATAGTTATTTTGCCCTTCGGTCGGCATTACAAGGTTTATTGTGCCCCGTTTCAGTCCTCCCACCAAGGGGAAAAAATCCCTAGCAGTATTGGGAGTTGAACCTGGGTCCTCAGCATGGCAGTCAATTGTGCTGATCATTCAGCTACAGAGCTGGACAAGTCACTGTTCACTAAGTGCTCTCGTTATGAAACTCTGGATGAATATAGTCTGGATAATTTGCACTCTATTTTAAGCAATGAGGGCATAATTTTGTGGATGCATTCAGTGGTACATGGTGGATACCGTCTGCAAAATGTGTTGCGAATAGAGTTAGTAGTGAAGAAGTAATAAATTAATATGTGATGCCTGATGATGTTTTACTGCAGGAAAAGCAAAAATATAGCAAACAATATTTATTTAAAGTTCCACACAGGTTTGAAATTATCTTTACAGTTTGTTAGAAGTCACTAAATGCTCTCATTCTTGAATACTGCATGAATATAGTCGGGGTAATATACGCAGAATGAGCTACACTGCCTCAAGATATTCACAGTTTCTAAATAAAATTTACTTTAACTGTGTTAAACCTTTAACATAAGATTATACCTCTTAATAAGTAGATTATGACAGCATTTAAAATTATTAAATGTGGTCAATAATTAAATGAAATTTTGGAAATCAGTTTTTGTCGCCTCTGGAAGTAGTCAGACAGGCAACTTTTAACTGGGACTGTGAACCACAGTTCAGGTTAGTCAATTAGTAATATAGGTTACACAGTGGTGTGGGGTGATTTTACATTTAATACTTCACTTCATTAAGCTATTGATTTTGGATATGATGATTCACATGTATTGATAATTTTTTTTGAGCTGTTGTTAGTTTTAAGTATTTTTAAAACAGTTTCTGTGTTGATTGGGTGGTGGTTTTGTACTGTTAGAAGAACAGCAAGTGTTGATTGCGTGCTATATTTTTTAATGCTCTAAAATGTTCTGTATTCCTTAATATTGGGCCTACATATACAGATTGCTTCCAATTAAAAATTATTTTGTATATACCAGGGTAGCTACAATTTATCAGTTTTGGTTGTTTGTCTTCCCAGTCTGCTCTGTATCGTTACTAGTTTGGTATGTAACACACTAAATGATCACAATATTATGAAAAGGTTAGATTGCTACTCACCATATAGCAGAGATATTGAGTCGCAGACACGCACAACAGAGTAAGCTTTTGGCCAAAAGGCCTTCTTCTGAATTAGACAAAAGCTGACTACTTTGACAGTCTTTTTGTTGTGCCTATCTGCGTTTCCACTATATGGTGAGTACCAGTCTAACATTTTCATAATATATTGATTATTCCATCCTGGATTTTACGATAAATAATGCAGTATATAGCAGTTTGCAATCTGAAACAAAGTGTAAACAGAAAATATTTTGTTGTACACCACTTTCAAGCTGTTGAATAGTGTATGTAAACAACATAGAACACCTCAGTTCAGTGATATGTCCCTAACTGTATACTATAGGTAAACTATTGGTCATCTAATTATTACTCCATTGCAAATGTAAATAACTTTGAACCAATTTGTTATTGGAAAAAATCTTTGCGTTGATCCACAATGGCTATTCCATTACCAATCTCGTTGACTGGTAACCCCCATCACCAGTGGGCCACACCTGATAGCCAGGCAAGATTAGCAACCGGTAGGTTTCTTTACCGCAAGTTCCCAAGTCTGAATGTAAGTGTCAAGCAGGTTCCCCAGCCTTATTTGTCTCTCTTTCTGGTTCCCAAGCTATAATGCAGAATTCTTCCATTGTCGAATGCTTTAAATTTGTTGCTGATGTCCAAAGCTATTGCTTCTGGCGAACTGTATTGCTGACCCACTGTTGGTGCACCTGGAACTGGAATGGCAGCAATTATCTGTTGTTCTGGAATCCAGCATGTCTCTTCTAGCAGGCCAATGAAATCATTGAGGAGCTCTTTGAGGATGCACTAAATTAATGAAGGTACATTTTTCTTCATATGAGACCTCACAGGTATTTCTTGTTTGCCATTTTGCATCATAAATGCAAGCAAAATAATGACAACTTGTTTAGAAGTAACTTTAGCATTTCGGTCAACATTTGCTATAAGTGACAATGAGTAATTTGATACTCTATGAATGTGAAGTCACTTTTCATCAATTTGCACAAAATGGGGATGCTCTCTCTTGTACCAGAAACTGCGCCTGAGCTCTATAAACACTTTTAATCATCAATTTTTGTCTCTTCAATAATTTATCTTTGATATAAATAAATTGAATACCTTGCTCATTTGCTTTGCAATATTCAAACAGATCGGTTGGTGTTAAGACATATTTTTCAGTTGGACACTGAAGGCCAGCTCTTGCTGCTAAACGCTTAACTGTGCCTCCAGTTCCATCACATGGTGATTTCCCATGGCATGTTCCAAAAAAATTCGAGTAATACCAGAATCTTTCTGATGATGGCAAAGATTTAGAAAGTTCTCAAAATTTTTGTACTGTGCAGCAGAATTATCACAAAAATAACGAATATGCTTCATTTCTATGGAAGTGCACTTCAGGGTTTTGATCAAGCAAGTTAAAAACACGTGCATTGTACCTGTATCATGTCAGAGGCTACCGCTGATTATGCAGTACCTGATGTTTTTATGTTCTTCATTATAATTGTAGTAAATGACAAATGGATGTAATGTAGCTTGGCTATTTTCCCAGTGAAATCCTTGAGCTGCATCTTGGACAATAAAGGAATAATCTTATGCAAAATCCATTAATGTAATCAATTCTCTTGGTTTGAGACATTCTTTAGTCTATTGAAAATGAAAATGCTTGCTGTGGTGCGTTGCAGTGTAGTGGTGAGTAGAAAGGGTCAAAAGTTATGTAACAAATTTGTCAGTGAACCCTTCAACCGTTCTTTCTCTGATTCCAAGTGTGTATCTGTCAGTGTGGATCCATTGTTCAAACTGAATTGGGTCCTCAGGATCATGGACATACTTCACAGTGATGAACCATGTCATCCTTCTTTTCCAACTTACAATTCTGCTCTGTAAAATTTTATAATCTTTTATTGGACTGTGTGCCAATGTTAGTTTCACATTCTGATGTATTGTATAGATGCAAACTGAATGTGAACCAGCTGCACCTACAGTCACACACCACTTTGGCCTTAATTCACAGAATTTGGAAAATCCAATTTCCGGTCCATTTTCATTACTGCAACAAACATTTCTTTAAAGTTGCTCAGTAACAAGTACTTTTGTTTTTGAATCTTTTCTCCATCTGTTCGAGCAGTAATACAGTCCTTTCTACCTGGAAATATCCGGCTAAATTCTTCCATCATAAAAATACTGTGTGACTCTTGGCTTCACGGTCTTATTTCCCCACATTTACCTTTGGGCTGTGCAAGTATACCCTGTTCAGCTTTTAGCTTTCTAGCCTTTCATACCATTCCTTCTGGAACACAAAATTCTTCCATAGTATTTTTGATAGACCAGCTTTGGGGAACTAAGGTCAATATTGGAATTTTTTCATTATGATTTGATATATGTAATTTTTCTTTAAATTCTTGGATCAGCTGGTTGTAATCTAAACAAGTCAAGCATTACTGGCTTGTGCATGATTGCTCCAATTCACTGGAATCATATCCTCTGACTGCTGCAATTTTCTTAATAATTGCACATTAACTTGACGTATTTTTTGCTTTGTATTACCTTTTATAACCATTGCACCAATTTGTTGAAATTTTAATGGTGATATGCCAACGAAAAAAGCTCGCATTCAAATTGTGAGAGACGTTAGTCTCATGATCTTCATCTGATTGAGGTATGACTTCATTTGTGAATATTTCACTGTATCAAATCTTTTATACAGGATGGGCACAGTTTTTGACCTGGTTTAATATTAGATGTGGTTATTCCTTTTAGCTGGCCAGCTGTTTCCATGTTGATTGAGCGCATACTTTTTCATGCAGTATGATTTTTCTTACCAAAAGGGTTGCAGCATAATATTTGTGAAAATTCAAACCTTTGTAGGAGTATCACTTCATGATGGAAGCATAGTTAATCATTTTCAGTAGTGTGTAAATAACTCTGTCAAGTAAGCAACTCTTGTTGGAACTCTCATTAGAATGAAAGTTACTTTACAGCTTTGTCCTTTTAAGGCACTGTATGTCATTAAATGGCATGGGGAATCAGCATTTCTGTAACTGCATGCATTGACTTGAACTTTTCTCCATTTTAAAAATAACTTTATTAGCTTCAGGCACTAACATCAAATTGTCGAGTCCTATATAAAGAAAAGAAATAAAATCAATAGCATGCAATTATTATTATTGTTAACAAGAGAGTTATGTAGCAGTTTTTAGTACAGTTAAATGTAGCAATGATCTTATCACAAACAGGTTTAAATTTTTATCACCAAATAAACTACACAATGAATACTTAATCAACAAAATTTAATATTTTAAGCAAAATTTTTGCACCTTACCCAAAAGTTCTTCAAAATTGAAATACGTATGTCTAATAGAATGGAATGTTCTCTCTTGACTGGTGTTAATGATGTAATGTGGTAGGTGTCCCTTTTGAGACACATGCCTCTGAACGCTGGTATAATTTGTTTATTATTATTATTATTATTTTTATAGCAAATTTACAGAATGGTAGCACTGTAATTAAGCATGCAAGCTAAGCCTTAATTTGTGAAATGTCTTAACAGCCAGCAAGACAATAGTAGACCAAGTTCATAGTGCCCTTTTCCTCACTTCTTATGACTTGTTAAACTGTGGGGCAAATTTGTCATGACTTCGTTTGTTGCCCACTTTGAACTGAGATTATGCCAAGAGCATTGCTTTCTGAACTTTACTTGCATCATTGATGCGTTGAGCATAAAAAGTTGTGCCATATGCCCAGAAGGAAGAATGGCATGCAAACTTGAAGATTTCTTTGTGACTTTTTGATCTCCGAAAAAGTGGTCTTCACAAAAATGCCCCTAGTACCTCAACAGCTGAACCTGAAACTTTGCAGGAGTTTGTACAGATCTGTCAGGTACAGACAGTACAAATTTCATCAAAATTGAAGGTGGTAGAGCCTGGAGCATGTTCTAAACTAAGACTCTTGACATGGAATGACCCACAACCTAACAAGAGATTAATGTGTACCAATAATAAGAAAATAATAGATATTCCCACTGAAGACAGCACACGAATTTTTGAAACACATTTGGGTAATAACAAAACTTTTCCTGTTTTTCTTAGCAAGCACAGAAAATAAGTAGTGCTACAACATCCAAAAGATATTGCTTCTATGTTCAGCTTTTTGAGATATGGGGTCAATCTGTCCTCTCAATCCCATCTACATGTCTCATAGAAGTAGGCAGTCTTTCAAATACACCTGGTTCTGTTTGGATTGCATCATATTGATTGTGCATACACCAGTGCCTTTAAAAGTCCCTGTAGCCAGAAATGTGAAGAATTCAGGTCTAGTGAATGGGAAGGCCATGCTACCAGACCACCTTGACCAATCCATCACCCATAAAACGTTTCAGTGAGAAACAATCATGCAATCCGTAGAAAATGCGGTGGTGTCTCAATGTCACTGCCTCTAGATCGTGGGGCACCTGACCGAATCAGCAATTTTCTTCATTTGGGGCATGAGTGTTTGTATTGTTCTAACTATTTCATCTTACCTTCATCAACACACATGTTGTCAAAGTGAAGTCAAGTAGAAAAACTTGCACTGGAGGGGGGTCTCCTGACCACTTAGGCCATATGATCATTTTCTTTACCTTGATGAGTGCTCCACGATTTGCTCCTGCCAACATGTGTGTATTGTGATAATTTAATATGCCATCTCTTGTTTATCTGAATTCTACATACTATAATCACAAATATAATGGCCCATAACTCAGCAGGTGTTGGCTTCTGGACATGTAATTAGAGGAACTGTTGCTCTTGTTCTGATCAGTATTACTTCTTACAGGATCATGTGATATTTCCTTAGACATCCTGTATAAAGTATCGTGGGGATAACATAGCAGGTATTAATAAGAGAATCTGAGAAGTTCCTGTGTTTCATTCCAATTAGCACAGAAAAAGTGACAACATTAAATGTAAGAACACATTGTATACTAACTGTACACAGTGAAAGGATGCAATCATTCGATTTGACTGCACAAGACACTGCATGAAAAGTGATTGGAGAAAGAAAGAAACAGGTGTTCATAGAAATTGTTTAAAACTCATAATGATGAAAAGAGGAGAGATGAGACTTATAACTTAGTAAGGAATAGACCTGAAAATACCTCTTCTCAGGAATTAATGAGATAGGTGACCATATCACAGAAAAGGATCTGTGCTCAATTAAAAAAAAAAGTTCTGATTAGTGTTTGCTTGTGGGGGAGTTAAATCCAAGAGATTAGTCTTTTAAGCACAGGAGAGTGGAATGGTTGTTTCAATATCTGGATATTATTATTTTAACTGTATCCTCTCCTAGTAGTTGGTTAAAAATTTTAGAAATGTTTGTGGGGAGAGGCATTTTGTAAATGAAGTGGTCATGCACACCATATCGCATACGGAAAAGTCATCTTTTAGAGTGGGGAATAATCACAGGTGTACCAAAGGAAACAGTTCTGAGTCTGTTCTTGTCCTGTTTCCCTATACATAAAGCTAAAATTGTCCTCTTTCCTGCAAAACAGGACTGATGACCATAGATGTTAAGTCCCATAGTGCTCGGAGCCTGCAAAACATTTATAATACAGTGTACTCCCGATTGTTCATGTGCAGATTATCCAGTTTGCAGATTATGATTATTCATACGAAAAGGGGTGGGGTGGGGTGGGGGGGGGTTGCATGTTTCACACTGACACAGGGACGGGCAGCGCACGTTGTCAGCCACTACGAGCAGCTGTGGATGCTAAGCTAGAAAGGCACAGAAGACAGCTGCCCCACCTACGTGTGAGTGCACGCGGCATCAGGCACTGACACTGCTGCTGCTACCCATCCGGTAGACACCATCCCGAAAACATGTTTGAAAATATCTTGATTAAGAATGTACCCTTGGCTGCACTTCAGCAACAAGAACTTAAATGGATTGAAAATAACAATCAGTTGCAAAACACAGGTTTATTAAATCTTGACCACAGTTTTGACAGTTTTAAAGCTGTCTTCTTCAGAAGGTATCGTACCTATTGACAAATATTGTGACATTGCGTGTGGAATACAATACAATACAATACAATAAGCAAAATTACAGGAAACATTTACAAATAATTTTAGTGAAGCATACTCGTGTAGAATCGCATTTTATCTATATCCAATGAGGGAGTCGTTGCCTTTGTCTAATACATGTAAATGTTCTCCACTTATTCACCATCTAAAGTAAATTATTTAAACTGGTGGTTCTCCACAGTAGAGCTTTGTCTCAAATCTTTTGAAAATACTGCACATTTAACAGTGGATCTGAAAACGTGTAGTGTGTTGCTTGAAATATTTGTATATATGTGACATTTAAATGCAAAACATGACATCGGACCCTACAGAGCATAAGTATGCCATGTACAGAGCTAATGACAAGTGCCAACTGGCTGAAGAGTGGAGGTCAATTCTGGTTGGTGGCACTCCTGCGCATCCTGTATGCTCATAGCTGCAGTGAGCAGCGTGTGCGATTTCAAAAGTACATATTCATTAGGAGAGTTAACATGATAACTAAAAAGTTGAAAAGAAGGAGAAGGGAGGGGGGGGGGTAAAAGAACTACCGTCAAAAGGGGTGATTTTGGACACCAAAGTGAATTTGGACAGTATGGCTTATTTGCTCTTTGCCACTGCATAGAAACAAAGAGATACTTATTTTAACGTCCATGTGCCAGATAAATGCAATCTTGCGCTTAAGCAAGATTGCATTAATCACTTCCCACAACTTTTATTTTGCCTCAATTGTTTCCATAGGTGAATAATTGACGAACAGTCTCAGTGTTAAAAATCCATGCATTATCGTAAAGTGGAAACTTTCTATTGTTGAGCCGAGCGGGAAGTTATTGTAACCGTAATTGTTGATGTGCTCAGTAGCTAACAGCATTGAGACAATTTCTGTGAAAGTTTGTAGAGTTTCTTGTGCAAGGTTATAAAATAATGACGGTTTTTGTAAAACTGTGTACTGGATTTAGAAGATACCATAACCTTACACATAGAAGTAAAAAGGTGTACATTAGATTTATGGGTAAAGCTGAAAATTTTCAAACATTTGGAGAACAATGATGGCTACAATTTAAATTATCAGCTTCAACTTGCACATAGATATTTCCTGGAATATTTTAAGCATCTACTTCAGGCCCAGTAGCCAAGTGTACCACTTGGCACTGGCCTCCGTGCTGTGTTTGTTTTACTCAGACTTTTATGTTCAGTAAGAATACATCTTTTATTTTGTTATTGTCCAATGTACACTTCATCAACAGTTGCTGTTCAATATTTTGGTAATGAACCACCTTAGATCCATCCACCCCTTTTTTATGTTTAGGTTGTTTCCTGCTTGTAACATCGTGATTTCTAGGCATATACAGGGTGGTCCATTGATTGTGACCCGGCCAAATATCTCACGAAATAAGAGCGAAACGAAAAAACTACAAAGAACGAATGTAGTGTAGATGGCGCTATGGTTTGACAGCTAGATGACGCTGTCGTAGATCAAACGGATATCAACTGCGTTTTTTTAAACAGGAACCCCCATTTTTTATTACGTATTCGTGTAGTACATAAAGAAATATGAATGTTTTAGCTGGACCACTTTTTTCGCTTTGTGATAGATGGCGCTGTAATACGAGTAGTGACAAACATATGGCTCACAATTGTAGACGAACAGTTGATAACAGGTAGGTTTTTTAAATTAAAATACAGAACGTAGGTACATTTGCACATTTTATTTCGGTTGTTCCTATGTGATACATGTACCTTTGTGAACTTATCATTTCTGAGAACGCATGCTGTTACAGCGTGATTGCCTGCAAATACCACACTAATGCAATAAATGCTCAAAATGATGTCCGTCAACCTCAATGCATTTGGCAATACGTGTAACGACATTCCTCTCAACAGCGAGTAGTTCGCCTTCCGTAATGTTCGCACATGCATTGACAGTGCGCTGACGCATGTTGTTAGGCGTTGTCAGTGGACCACAATAGCAAATATCCTTCAACTTTCCCCACAGAAAGAAATCCGGGGACGTCAGATCCGGTGAATGTGCGGGTCATGGTATGGTGCTTCGACGACCAATCCACCAGTCATGAAATATGCTATTCGATACCGCTTCAAACGCACGAGAGCTATGTGCCGGACATCATCCATCATGTTGGAAGTACATCGCCATTCTGTCATGCAGTGAAACATCTTGTTGTAACATGGTTAGAACATTACGTAGGAAATCAGCATACATTGCACCATTTAAATTGCCATCGGTCAAATGGGGGCCAATTATTATTCCTCCCATAATGCCACACCATACATTAACCCACCAAGGCCACTGATGTTCCACTTGTTGCAGCTATCGTTGATTTTCCATTGCCCAATAGTGCATATTATGCCGGTTTACGTGACCGCTGTTGGTGAATGACGATTGGTCGCTAAATAGAAAGCGTGCAAAAAATCTGCCATTGTCCCGTAATTTCTCTTGTGCCCAGTGGCAGAACTGTACACGACGTTCAAAGTCGTCGCCATGCAATTCCTGGTTCATAGAAATATGGTACGGGTACAATCTATGTTGATGTAGCATTCTCAACACCGACGTTTTTGAGATTCGCGATTCTCGCGCAATTTGTCTGCTGCTGATGTGCGGATTAGCCGCGACAGCAGCTAAAACACCCTCTTGGGCATCATCATTTGTTCCAGGTCATGGTTGATGTTTTACATGTGGCTGAACACTGCCTGTTTCCTTAAATAACGTAACTATCCGGCGAACAGTCAGGACGCTTGGGTGATGTCGTCCAGGACACTAGGGTGATGTTGTCCAGGACACTTGGGTGATGTCGTCCAGGATACCGAGCAGCATACATAGCATGTGCCCGTTGGGCATTTTGATCACAATAGCCATACATCAACATGATATTGACCTTTTCCGTAATTGGTAAACGGTACATTTTAACATGGGTAATGTATCACTAAGCAAATACCGTCCGCACTGGCGGAATGTTACGTGATACCATGTACTTATATCAGGGTGTATACGAACCGGGAGATCTGGGAAAAACCCGGGAATTTTTCCATCTGGGAGAAAACCGGGAAAAACCCGGGAATTGTTAAAGAATTCTGGGAGTTTTTCATTGTTTTAGTTTTCAGTTAAATTTTTGTGATTTTGACTGGTAAGACCCAATACCCTAACAAAGGATATTATTGTATCCCACTACTGCAGAATGATACTGCAGCAACAAAACATGAACGGGAGAAAAAAAAAACGAAAATAAAACTTAAGTTGCAAAGGAAATGCGCCGTATACAACAACAAAACAGTGCTCCTACAAGCATCTACCTACAGTAAAGTGTGTCAAAGGCTTTAGGAACACTATGCAATGCTTTATAACAACAAATTGCCACCAATGAGCGTGATGTGACAACTGTTTAAATTAGATTAGTTTGAGCAGTTGTGGGCGGGCTCTTGTGCATGCGCAGTTGAGTCGCGTATGAGTAGTAGCCTACCTTCTCCCGCTTCTGCTTACGGAAGTGTGGCTGGCCGCCACTACTTAATATTGACCCGGTTCGGAAATATCATAGATCCGGGGCTGATGCACAGAACAATGAGAATTGTGGTGGGGAGGTGGGTCGTCTCCACGTGACCTGTGTTTACGTTCAGTGATTTTGTTGTTTCCTCTTCGTTTATTGCTTGCATGTTAAATGATAACAAAACGGATTTTTGTGGCCGTTAGCCATCAAATGATTTAAAATACGTTCGCATAATTACGGCAGGCTAAAATATGTTAATAGTTTCAGATTTTATTTCCACCTTTGACAGTGAAGCATTAATCGCCTTACAGAACAATGAAGTTATTTTTGCTGGTTTGCTAAAGACATTTCGCTTTTATTAATCCTTTCTACTGAGGCAGTCAATTTATTTGAAACGAAGTGTTTAATTTCACACTATTGGCTAGTTTTAACTGTTCGCTTCATTTCAAGTGCACGTATGGCATTATGCTATTGTAAAGAACCAAACATGAGTACTGGTTCTCCAAGAAAATTTACATACGGATGTGCATTTTAAGCTGAATTATGCGCTTTAGTATGGTTCGCGAAATCCCGACGCTCTTGAAATATCCTTTGATGTCTTGTTTCTTTTATGACATGTGTAAGATCTTTTAATGTTTTACACATACGAACATATGGGCATCCTGCGTCATCGTAGCTGCGCAAGCGCAGTGACGCCAGTTATCTGGTGCTTTCTTGCAATTGCTGAAATGAACCTATTTCTAACAGATTGCGGGAAAATATTGCGAATGGTGGTTTGAAAAGCGTTACATTCAAAGCAGATTTCCTTTTATGCAAGATGAATTATGTGCGAGAATGTACAATGAATTTCTTAAATCACAAAGCATTTGACTCTCATTTAAAAATCAACTCTTTGAGGACGACCATTTAGAAGTATTTCGAGCCCGGAAGATGAGTCATTTGCATCGTGATTAAAAATTTTACTGGCACATTTGTGTGTGCAACACGCGCAAAAAAGATCAACATTATATGTGGAAGCTTAGCTTCTCTTCCAACTTATTAATCTTAGAGACAAATATTATATGTGAATACTATGTATATTAATTTAAGCCATTAACTTTTCTTATTTGTGTATTCACGCTACTTAAGAGTGATCTTGCTATTGACTGACGACATCATGTGTCCTATTGCTGTCATCAGCTGGCGAGATCACGTGAATGAGCTATGATGCTTACAAAAGCGCATCGCAATCTCAGTTTCAGTGCTTCGGAAAGTGACATGCATTATTTGGTGGAATTCAAATTTATACCTTCGTAATACGAAGATATGCAGCATACATGTTGCTGCACATCAAAGGTCTTTCAAAACGTGTTTTTCCTCTTGAGTTTCGTTTTCTAAAGTGCCGGGAAATTAAACGTCGGTATATAAAACCATAAACATTCAAAGGATTGATGACTTTTACAGTGCCGAGGAAGAGTATACTGTCACTTAACACGGAAAAAGTGTATTTTCATCTGGGAGAAAGTTTATTTTTAACCGGGAAATCCGAGAAAAACCCGGGAATTTTTTTCCTTGTCCACGTATACACCCTGTATATGTTTGTGACTATTACAGCGCCAGTTATCACAAAGCGAAAAAAGTGGTCCAACTAAAACGTTCATATTTCTTTATGTACTACACAAATATCTAATAAAAAATGTGGGTTCCTATTTTTAAAAACGCAGTTGATATCCGTTTGACCTATGGCAGCACCATCTAGCGGGCCAGCCATAGCGCCATCTGGTTTCCCCCTTCAAGCTAGATGAGTTTTGTTCTTTGTAGTTTTTTCGTTTGATGCTTATTTCGTGAGATATTTGGCTGGGTCACTATCTATGGATCACCTGTATACACCGTTTAGTGAGTCTCCGTTTATTCGTTGTTTTACTGGATATTTTATAACCGCTCTCCACCCTTTCTAGTATAAGAGGGGCCAAGAAAAATGTAGACACTATTTGATAGTTAATATCTTCTGAACAAAATGACGTATTGTTGTAATTTTGTGGGGTAGCAGAGTCCATTGCTTTCTCAACAGATCTCTGCACATATTTTCCAGCAGATGACAGTGCAGCAATGAATGAAGTAAGATTGTTGTTTGAGCAACACAAAGTTGTATCGATGTGGCACTGGAAGTATGAAAACATGATGGAGGTATGACGACAGTGGCATAATGTGTACAGAACTCAACAACTAACAATTACAAACAATTTATTATATTTGGGATAAATTTGAAGCTGACAGTACTGTTCATGACGTGAATAAGGGCAGGTCTGGCTGACCAAAAACAAAGTCTAGCTTCAAGCGCTGCTGCGTCGCAACACTTTATTGGGTCACTTCAAAAATCTATGAAGCAGGGTGCATGTGAAAGCGAGATAAGTTGATCAAGCATATGACGTATTGTGGAGGCTGCAGAGTGGAAAGTGCACAGTCCAACATTGCTGCACGCTATGAATGAATGAATGGGGTATTGCAAGTGGTAATCTAGTGGTTGTTAATGTGTGGTGTAGTCTATCATCATGCATTTTGATTGGCCCATTCTTCTCTGAAGGTACCGTAACTGATAACTGATGAAGTGTATCTTCATATGCTGCAAACATCGATTTTACCTGCCATCTGAGAGGTGCTTGGAAACAAAAGGTTTTAGCTACAACAAGATGGCACTCCGCCTCACTACCAAAGAAATGTAAAAACCTATTTGGATGAAAATCTATTGGGATGATGGATAAGTCGAAGAGGAGCTGTTGAGTAACCACCACGATCTTCAGACCTTACACCTCGTGGCTTCTACATGTGGGGAACCTTGAAAAATGAAGTTTACCAACAGGAGCCAGCTACATTGAATGAGCAACAGAAACTTTTGAGGCGTCCTGTGCAACTATTATCACACCAGGAACACTGACAGCCATTGTTCAGTCAGCAGTTCAGCAGTGTCGAAGTTGTTTGGCTGCTAGTGGGGGTAACATTGAACACACAAAATAACCTTCCCCCATGCAAGAATTGTAATGGTATGTTCCATTAATATTGACTATCAAAGAGTGTCTACATTTTTCTAAACTCCTTTGTATTTGTTAATATAACATGCTTTATCAGCACAACCATTTCCCTTAGCAGTATGCTTCACAAGTATTGATCTACCCCCCTCCCTCCCCCTTCTCTTTCCCCAATTTCCATTTGTTTTGGAATATTTGCAGTTTCTCAGTCACCTTGCGTTCTTTTACAATATTCACTTATTTATGTCAGGGGTCACCTTAATACGTCAAGTATTAGACCTCCCATACACTGATAATATTGCCTTGGAGTGTTTTTGCTTTGACAGTCACTCTTCTTACACTTTTGTGTTCATGTATAAGTGTTTGTTGTGTACTTCTGGACATGCTGCAAAGAGTTTGCTGTGTGTACCTGAGCTTGCTGGGCTCGTTATAAGCATATGACTTTGAGTGAGTATGCCTCAGTAAAATTATTTGTAAACATTTCCTGTAATTTTGTGTATTGTAATGATTCCACCTCTGTTCCACACGATGTCATAATATTTGTTAATAGGTGCAATACCTCACGAAGAAGACATTTTTAAAATTGTTAAAATCATTTTCAAGTTTCAATAAACATGTATTTTGCACTTGGTTGGCTGTTATTTTCAATCCATTAGATATCTCGATTATTCCTGTTTTTTGGTTAGTCAAGCATCTTCTCCCTTACATTACCCTGAATAATTGGGAATTTACTGTAATCAAATATAGTGGAGACACTTTACTGCCTGAAGATGAAAATAAAAATTTACTGAGAAATTATCAATTGGTTCTCTTCAAATGTTGTGGATATACAATTCTGCACTAGGCCTAACGGCTATCTCAAAAAACTGACGAGAGAAAAATCAATCAATCAGAGTTTTCTCACCTTGTTTGTGATATATTGGTAAGTACCTCAATTTCGAAGCTGCACGTTATGGGTCTTCGCAGATATCTTAAACTCTGTGTACACACATCCACTATTGCCAGGCAACACAGTCACTGTTGGGGTAAGAAGCACGCTATCATGCATGGTTCAGGAGACTTGACATCATAAACAGTGAGATGCATGGAAAAACTGCCCCATCATGCTTGATGTTTAAATTTATTGCTTCTTAGCTACTAATTCTGTCTGCAACATATTTCACAGACAGTATCCACATATACATATCTTCCGCCACTGGGGACCTCTCCTCGTAAGACACTCCTAGAGTCATGGCGACATAAGAAAAATCCTTGACTCTGGCTGCACTTCTGATAGTTTTCAACTGCTAAGTGCAGTGTCTGTAAGCAAAAACAGTAGTCATCTATAGAGCTATGAAGAGACGTTAACAAAATTGTGTTGTAGACATGCGAAGTAGATTTCCCAGAGTACAGAAACCGTCGGGGATTGTGTTTCTTAATTTGGATACTGTACTTATGCATTTGTATATTATACATATTTCCTTGTACAACTGTTTAATAATTTCGAAAGTGTTTTCACATATACGTGGTAATGAAATTTTTTCAGTAGTTCACAACAAACACAGTTCATTTTTTGTTTTCTTTTCCAATAGAAAATGGAAAAATGGATACAAAGACAAAAAAACCTTTTCTGTTTTCCGTCACTAATGTATTTTAGCGCCATATTCTATGCAACTCTTCATTGAGCAAAAAAGTGTTACGCAGAAGTGGGCAATAAGGATAATGTTGTAGTGTCCACTCTGGAGCCTCTTGTAGACAGCTCTTCGAACTGTTCAACATACTAACGGCAGCATCACAGTACATTTATTTTCTTATTTATTATGGTAATGAATGACAATTTAAAAAAAATTAATATTCAGAAAGTGAACAATAGAAAGAGAAATGCTTTACACTGCTGATCATACAGTCCGTAGTGTGGCACAGAAAAGTTTGGCCCTGATTTTTTGCAGATTGATGAAACAGTAGATTTATTTTGAAGGAGAAGTCAGACTTTGCACTGGAGGGGCTGCCAGATTCAGGTATCTGGAAAATATTTAATGTGGTGTGTAGTAATCAAACAAATAATGCTAAAGTTTGTACATAATACTCATTTTGTAAATGATAATTTAAAAATCCAGTTTGGTTGTATCAAAATAATGGTCTAAAATTTAACACATATCGTAAATAGTTCATAATACAGAGTTTGATGTAGTTATAGTAAGGTAGTTGGTGGACACAATGAATAATTCTGCTCGGACAAGGACGAGTGAGTCTAGCATCACATTTATTTTTGGAGAGAGACGAATTTGTCTTGTGTTTCCTAATTCAGTTTTTCATTACCTTTACGTTTAATGCAAAAATGTTACCATATGTTACTGCATTGTAGGCATCCACATCTATGACTAAATCCTATAGAAGGGCGAAAAGTGTTAAAAAACTTTTGTCAGTGTGTGACTTGTTAATTATATCTTTAAATTGAAACATCTTGATACATGTGCTTTTTATGGTGAAGAATGAAGTGAAACAAGCAGCTACTCCAAAGTTTAAATCACAATGCATTATTGACTATGCAAGTTACGTTGCATTTTGAACCTAGGCTCCAGGAGGAGGTCACTGAGCTTGTCATGATAGATTCTACAAGTTCTGCTCTTTAATATCAATTTATATCACAGTATGCAAATTGTTTGTGCAAACTATTGAAATGAAAGTTATATAATGGCCAGAACAAATATCCTACAATTAGCTAATTCTTGGACTTGTGGCTTATACATATGTTAATTGGAGTTTACTGAAGGACATGATGAAAATACAATACGGAAGTCAATATCACCTTGGAAGGTCACATTGTATTTCTCAATGACATTCATTACCACATGTGTGTGTGTGTGTGTGTGTGTGTGTGTGTGTGTGTGTGTGAGAGAGAGAGAGAGAGAGAGAGAGAGAGAGAGGGCCTCTGATAACGTTGAAGTATATGCTGTTACTGATGTCAGTGAAGTGCATCTGAGGCCACTAATGGTCTGTGATTAAAGCTGGAAGGCCCAGGTGTGGCTGCAATGCTGCTTCAGAACAAAAGAGGATGCATTGACACTGATGGTTTGAATGAAACATTGGACAGATACATTGGCGACACATCCGAGTGATAGTGGCAGTGAATTGCAGTACTTGCTGCCAGTTGTCAGGTTCCTCCCTCTCTGGAGACAAGAGGTGTAGTTGAGCCTCCTGGCAGTACCTGCCTTCTGATCCTTCCTTCCAGTAAGTAACCTGTGATGTAACTTAACCTTGTCAAACGTAGTGCACTCACATGTTCCCCACTATGATGTTGGCAGACTTTGACGATGCTACCCTGTTTCATCTTATGAGCTATTCAGTCTTTTTAAAGTTGCTCAGGTTTTTTTGTGCTCTTTTTAAATAGTCTTTTCCATTTAATTTTTGCAAAAGGAAAGATTCTTGTTAGGAATTTAAATAGATGTTGTTTCATCAGATATTGAATTTTCTCTGTTCAAGAGTTGCCAATGCCTAACCCATAATTGCGTTAATTGTGTGTAAGTATATTAATTCAGTCTCAAAAACACAGTTATTTTCTACTCCATAATGGGCCCATTGTGCATATTGTTGAAAATTCGGGGAAAATTTTTCAGTTGGTAAAATGAAGCTTGTTAGGTCACTTAGCAGATTTAAATGTCTACAACTTGTTGACCATATATATAAAAATCAACGATTCTACATCATCTGTCTGTTGTACCCCTGATTTAACTGCTGATCGTTAAACGAGTTTTTATACCTTTAGAAGTTCTTAGAATCATTAGTTATGGAGATGACAGTGACTCTAAGCTGCAGTAATATGTCAGCTGAACACTTTTTTCTCCATAGTTTTATAGTGGTTACCTGCAGTAACATTACACATAATTAGAATTTGAGAATGGACTGCATGTATAGCAATATGTAATAAAACTTAGGGTAAACTGTGAGATTAGTTGTTTTATTGCAGGCTGAAATAAAGCGACTCTGTTTTGTTAGTGTAGTTCTGTCACAAAAAAAATTCAGCTTGGAACAGTATATGGTCTTGTTTGCTATTTACTTATATTGTGTGCATGGCTTATTTCCAGATGGGCTGAAGAGAATGTGCCACATTACTATGCTATTGCATCTGAAAAGGCTAAACCAGCTGCAGAATTGTGCTGGAAGGGAATAGTCATTATGATGGAGTATGTGACAATTTGGTATGAGAACATTAGAGTGTATGGAGAAGCAGCATCTCGAATATTTATTGATTGGGTATGTGTCATCTCATCTTTATTTTTGCTGCCCTTTAATGAAGTAACAGTTCTAATAGTCTTTGTATACATAAGTAGATTTCACCCCAAGCTTTGCCCCCATATGTGTATGTCATGTATATTTGCACAGATGTGTTTCAATCCTGCTGTTTGTTGCAATTTATCTGAGTATATTTCTATCTCCACCAGTCTACTTTCCACTCTTCTGTTTCACACTCCCCTCTCCCATCTGCCTCATCATGCCTCATCCCTCTTCCACCTGCCTCCACACAACTTGTTCTCCAACCTGTCTCCACACTTCCTCTCTCTTCCACCTGCATCCTCACAAACACCCTCCCTCCCCCCTCACTCTCACCCTCAACCCCCTCACCCTCACCCCCCTCACCCTCAC
This sequence comes from Schistocerca cancellata, assembly GCF_023864275.1. Taxonomy (NCBI): domain Eukaryota; kingdom Metazoa; phylum Arthropoda; class Insecta; order Orthoptera; family Acrididae; genus Schistocerca; species Schistocerca cancellata. Next base: position 779,298,361 of record NC_064630.1, on the reverse strand, counting down.
CCTCACCCCCCTCACCATCACCTCCCACCCTCACCCCCACCCTCACCCCTCAACCCCCTCCACACCTCTCTCCTACACCCCCTCACCCCTTTCCTCCCACCCCTGATGAAGAATTGGAGAATGAAGTGGCAGACAATTTCTCCATGAAGGCCCAAAATTGCAAGGAGGAGTGCCTGATGGTTGATGAACAGCACTCACAACTGAGGCAATAACAGAAAAAGTGAAAAATCCATTCATCAGCTTTCAACATTGCATGGCATTTGGAACATTACACAGGGAACCACCACAGGGTTCTGCAATTGCTCACACTCATTCAAAGAGTCTGCAGATCAACAGTGGCAGCAGTGGCAGGCCAAATCAGATTACTTCTTTAGCTGCCTACATCACCATGGATGAGTGCTGGGTGTGTCTGTACAACTAAGAGAGGTTAGGGGAGGGAGGGGTAGCAAGCAGTGGAAATGTGGATTCACCATCACTGAAAAAGGTAAAGAAACTGTAACTGTCATGGACAATATGAAGCCAAGTGCTTTTTAGGACTGACACATGTGGTGCTAACAGATTGAATCTGAAAGGTGCCAGTTTTCACAGGAGCATACTTCTGGAATCTGCTAAAAAGGTTACAGGAGGCTGTCAAGGTGAAAGCCATGTGAAGCTACCAAAGGGATGTTTTTGCTCCACATCACACCAGCTAATTCTGTACTGAACACACACACACACACACACACACACACACACACACACACACACACACACTGCTGCTTTGGGCTATCAAATGTTCCCTTCCCGGACCCTCCCCCCTTCCATTCACCTCCCCCTTCCCCATAGTCTCCCGAATGGCAACCAGTGATGTCTTCCTCTTTCCTTGGATAAAGAAATCATTGTGTGACAGGCATTTTTAAAATGACAGCAAAGTTGTTGCTAAGGTAAAATGTTTTTTGAACAGTCAAAATACAAAGTGTAGATTTCTACAGCCATGGTCTCCATCAGGTCATCCATCAGTAGGGAAAATGTCACATTGAGTGGTAAATATGTAGAGGAGGACCAACTCCATCACCAAATTTTGTGTTGAAGCTATTCCTTCCCCTCATTTCAGAATGATAATAGAAACTTAATCATTACCCCCTGTGGTAGACAGACTAATGGGTCACTGAAGCCTAAAAATAATGTAGCAAGGAAATAATTCTTTGAAAGAAACATTAGCTTTTCTGTTGATAGACATACGTCTTGATACTTTCACTATAAATCTGAGAGTTATGCTGAAGGTAAGACGAAATATCTTAAACCCCATAACGTTTTTGAAACGCCACAAATCAGGCATGATCTACATTTACATATATAGTTCGTAAGCCAGTACACGGTGCATGGCAGAGGGTACCTTGTACTGTTTCTAGGTATTCCCTTACCTGTTACACTCACAAATGAAGCAAAGGAAAATGTCTCTCTTTGTGCCTCAGTATGAGCCCTACTATCTCATTCCTGGTCTTCAAAGTTCTTATGTGAGATGCATGTTTCTAAATTTTTACAATAGCATTTTGCAAAAAGAATGTCATTTTCCTTCCAGGTATTGCCATTGGAGTTCATAATGCATTTGCGTAACACTTGCATGTTGATCAAACTTGTCAGTAACAAATCTAGCAGCTTGTCTCTGAATTGCTCCTTTAATCTAACCTGATAGAGAATCCAACCGGTCGCACAAGTGTTCTATATGTGGTCATATTTATAGGAATTACACTTTCCTTAGAATTCTCCCAATAAACCAAAGTTGCCCACTCTCCTTAGGGAAAGCTCCTTCCATTTTGTACCACTTTCCAGAGATATGTCTACATACCGTATTTACTCGAATCTAAGCCGCACTCGAATCTAAGCCGCACCTGAAAAATGAGACTCGAAATAAAGGAAAAAAAAGTTTCCCGAATCTAAGCCGCACCTGAAATTTGAGACTCTAAATTCAAGGGGAGAGAAAAGTTGTAGGCCGCACCTCCAAATCGAAACAAAGTTGGTCCATTGTAATATGAGACACAATTTAGGCCGAATGAATGACGATACAGCTACAGTAGTTTGGTTCGAGTCGTAAGCTTAGCAGTTAAGCTTTACCACGTAGCTATTGCTATGCGTCAGGCGCTCCGTCCGTATTTATAAGGGTGCCCTTCCTTTTTCACGTGCTTCGTCTGGTTTGAATCGATTGCTTATTTTGCTTTGATCTGATAAGTGCCGTTTTCTTTGTTATAGGTGTTTGCGTCAATCTTAAGCTGAAAATGCATTACTGCACTGTGTCATGCATTGTTTGTCGCATTCTGATAGTGCGTGTTTACGGCCTGTCGCGGCTCGCGGCATGGCTTGCTTTTGTGCACGCTACCGCCGCGTACAATTAAAAAAAAAGAGAGGAATCGTCTCATTAGCGAAACAATGGCAAGAGACTGCTATTTGTTGTTACTTACACTGCTGCTTTCTTTGATAATGATGTATGATAGAACATGTTCTGAACGAGAGTTGGGCGGAAATTTTTCTCCGTTTGAAAAGCTTTGCAGCCGCTTCTTTATTACATCAAATTCTGCACAGAAATTAGTCATCTTAGATTTAAAAATCTAGTCACTTGCCGTGCTTCATTTCTGACTGTATCACTATTAGGCATAAGAGTAATACGAATATAAACATGACACGATACGTACATTCTTCCGCGTTTGCTGTTGTCTCACTCTACTCTAGTTTCGTAGTTTATTTGGCAGACAGGATTTAAATGAGATAGCAGCAAACATGAAAGAATACATGGCAAAATGTTTATATTCGTATTATTCTTATGGTGAAGAGAATACTGTATGTGATTCAAATTTCATCAGGTTCCTATTAGCAACCATCTCTTCTCACAGATAGGAAAAAATTCAGAACGTAGAGTTGGCCATATTGACAAACATCCCAAACAGTTTTGCCAGTCAGATTTTCGTAGTACACTGAAATTGTGCTACATTCGAACATGAACAATACGGAATTTGTATTTACTTCTTTGGATAATGTATGAAAATGCAGTGGTCGAAACTCGCGGCGGAGAAAAAAAGCTCGTCTTCAACTTTTTTTTTAAATTTATTGACTGACGCAGAGGTTTTGGCGCCAGTATTTATCTTTGTGCTTACAAAGCATGTATGCGTAGCGCTACATATATTCGACGGCAGAAGTTAGTTGTGGCGGCATGTACCAACATTTTTCATAACTTCCGCTTGCTTTGCACTCGATTCTAAGCCGCAGGCGGTTTTTTGGATTACGAAAACCGGAAAAAAAGTGCGGCTTAGATTCGAGTAAATACGGTATTTATTTGACGTGACTTTGTCAAGCATCACAACATTGATTCTGTATTCGAACGTTGAAGAGGCATTAGCTTATCCTATAGGCGCTTGATGATGACAGTTTTCTGTACACTACAGTGTCATCTGCAAATGGTTGCAGATCGTTCATGTATGTAGAAAACAAGATCAGCCCTACAGCATCCCTGACAGCAGCCCTGTTTCTCAATCAGGCAACAGACATATGATTAGACAAAATTCATGAAATAAAAGAATGGGAACTCTTGTTGAAGAGGCTGCATGCACTGCTCCTGACTTGTGTGTGTGAACTATGAAATGAACAGTCAATATGTTGGACGTCATCTTGGAAAAGAGAAGAATCAAAGGGTGTTACTGAAAGTGTATTGTGTGCTGATGCAAGGAGACTTGCAGCACCGTTCACCATCATACATTTGCGTTGTTTTGCATAGTTACAGTCAGTAAACAAGTTAATCAGGTCACAGACAATGGGTTCCAAACAAAAACAACTGTTCAAATGAGTGCACCTGCTGAAATAAAGTTGTAAATGAGCCTGCTGGTGAACACAAACTTCCCCAGTGGTAGCATCTATAGTACCAACACAAGTGGTAGAGAGAAAACAAAGAAATACCTGGTTTGGCCTAAATTGACATCACAAACAAAAACAGGGAAGGGGAGAACAAAAGTCAGTGGCCACAAGTGGACTTTGAAATACATATTAAACTCTTGTTATTAGCAGTGCTGCAAGTTGATGGCCACTTGAGCGAACACATTTGTCCTCTAGCTTTTCAATTCATAGAAGGAAAAGAGGAGACAAAAACTTTGCAATATGTGGCTCACATGCTAACACTGAATGTGAATGGGCTCAGAACACATGTTGAGTTGTAACTATTGGCACAAGAGACTCAGTGCCTCTCGCCTTCAGGAGAAGCATTTTAAAACAACTGATAGGCACATGATTGACCCATTAAATTTTGGGTGCGTAGCCGTGTAAACCTTATAGTAGTACAAATAGTTCCAAAAGCTAGGTAGTGTCCCCCTTTCATTTTTGCGTGTGTCTATTAGTGTACTATACAATATTATGTAAATGATATATTCTTACTCACCATGTAGTGGAGACCTTGAGTCACAGACAGGACAGGACACAACAAAAAGACTGCTAAATGAGTAACCTTTGGGCTAGAAGGCCTTCTGAATTATAGAGAAAAAAAAAACACACACACACACACACACACACACACACACACACACACACACACACACCTTGCACCCATATAACCACTGTCTCTGGCTGCTAAGGCCACACTGTAAGAAACTGCACATGTTGGCAGAATAAGTTTAGATGGTGGGAGTAAGGAGGAGGCTGTGGTGCGGAGTGGGAGGGATAGCAGGATAGGGGTGGGAGACAGTGAAGTAGTGCTTGTAGGAGCATACAGGGCTGAGGTGGAGAGAGAGAGAGTGGGGCAGCTAGGTGCAGTTGGAAGGTTAAACAGTGGGCATGGAGGAGGAGGAGGGGGGGGGGGTGTAAAAGAAGAGAAGTAAAAATAATGTGGTTGTGTTGGTGTAATAGAAGGCTGTGTAGTGCTGGAGTGGAAATGGGGAAGGGGTGGATGAAGGAAGGACAGTGACTAATGAAGATTGAGCCCAGGGGGGTTACAGGAATGTAGGATATACTGCAGGGAGAGTTTTCACCAGTATAATTTACAAAAGTTGGTGATGGTAGGAAGGATCCATATGTCACAAGCTGTGAAGCAGTCATTGAAGTGGAGAATGTTATGTTCACAGTGTGCTCAGCAATTGGGTGGTCCAGTTGTTTCTTGACCACAGTGGGTCAGTGGCCATTCATGCAGACAGCCAGCTTATTGGTTTCATACCCATGTAGAGTGTAGCACAGTGGTTGCAGCTTAGCTTGTAGATCACATGACTGCTTTCACAGATAGCTCTGCTATTGATGAGAAAGGCGGTAAAAAAGTGTTTCAATTGTAGAGACAGTGAGACCGTTAACTTTGGCCTCCACCTCAAAGATTGCTATATCAGTACTTCCATCCATATCAGACCTACCAACTACCATCAGTATTTCCACTTGACAGCTGCCACCCATCCCATACCAAGAAGTCCCTCCCATGAAGCGTAGCCACATATGGTCGTCGCTTCTGCAGTGACAAGCAGTCCCTCTCCAAATACACCAAAGACATTGTTGCAGCCTTCACAGACTAAAATTACCCTCCTAGTCCAGTCACCCATCGTCTCCTATGTCCCACCGTCTAGATATAGAGAAGTCCTACCCCCTATCCTTCCCCTCCCTCCCACAGTGATATTCCATTGCCCAAAAAACCTATGCAATATATTCATCTGTCCCCTCTCAAACCCTGCTTCCAACCCCTTGCCTCATGGCTCATATCCCTGTAATATAATTATATGCAAGATGTGTCCCATACGTTCTCCCACCACCACTTATTCTAGTCCTGTCGCAAGTGTCATCTATCCCATCAAAGGCAGGGCTACGTGTGAAAACAGTTGTGATCTACAAGCTAAGCTGCAAGCACTGTGCTACATTCGACGTGGGCATGTGAACCAACAAGCTGTCTATCCGCATGAATGGCCACCAACAAACTGTGGCCAAGAAACAGCTGGACCATCCAGTTGCTGAGCACACTGCCCAACACAATGTTCTCCACTTCAGTGTCTTCTTCATACTTACCTCCTATTACATCCCCTCCTCCTCTCCACCCTCTGTCTAACCTCTTGACTGTACCTAGCTGCTGTACCGTTTTCCCACCTTTTTCCTGTATGCTTCCATAAACAGCACTTCATAATCCCCCACCCCTACCCTGCTATCCCTCCCCCTCCCTGTCACAGCCTCCTACTCACTCCCACAACCTGGACTGCGTCTGCCTTTGTGCGCAGTTGCTCTCAGCCTGGCCTCAGCGGGCAGAGACAATGCTCATCTATGTTTGAGTTGTATTTGCCTGTGTATGTTGTCTTTTTCAAAAGAAGGCCTTTTGGATGAAGGCTTACTCATTTAGCAGTCTTTTTGTTGTGCCTGTCTATAACTCAATATCTCCACTACATGCTGAGTAGCAATCTATCCTTCACATAATATCATATAGTACTACCAACAGGCACACACAAAAATAAAAGCGACACATTACCTAGCTTTCGGAACTATTTGTACTGTTACAAAGTTTGTGTGACTGCACACCTAAAATTTATGGGTCAGTCACTGCACCATGAAAACATGAAGATGTATATTTGTAATATGACCTCAGTCTCATAATTAATCTGTGTGAATTGAATGACATCTCACTTCTCCACAGACTCTTACATAACAGATATTCAAACAGCTGCAGTAAAAGTACATGTGCCGTTTAATGTTTCCCTGCATAACATTTCCCACCCAACAAAGCTCTGGACTCGCAAATTTTCTCTGACATTATTTGATAACTCCGTACTATTGTCATTTGTAAGAGAGTGGTAAGCCTGTGGTCAAGATATTTTGAGCCTCTTTGTGCTAAAAGGGATTGCTGACCATTTCTGGAAAACTTTTTGGGTCTAAAGGGCAAAACATGAATAACAGTCAAAGATAGCACAAAGATATAAAGCGGAATTCGGCAATCAATAGCATTTGAACATTAATGGATGGGGAGGCAGAAACTTATGCTCAGCTGTGTGCAGAACATGATGATGACCAGAATTAACTGCGGCCTTGATTAGGTAAAGCAGGGTCAGCCAGGGTGTGCAAAAGTGCACTTGTACATTATGCCTGCATGCATACAGGCCGAGGCGTAGTATGGCTCGGCTTTCCTCGGCGGTCCTTCTTTGGCAGAATTGTGTTGTCAGCACTTTTTATCCTTCACTATTTGTTCATGAGATAAAGGAAGTTAACAAATCCAGTAGCTGTTTGCACAAAAATAGGAAGTCTAGCAATCTATCATCATAAGCCTTTAAAAATGAATCTGAGTGATGGAGAAGAAGGATGAGAATTCCAATAACTATCCATGCAGTCACATAATTGATGGGTACTGTAGATTTGCCATGGAAAATTACAACACCATGCAGAAAGAATGTTGAGGTTTAGTTGATGATGAAGTGGCAAAAAATTAAAATGATTGACAGATGATTTGCATGGGATTCATTGTACTGTGGTAGAAATAGTAAAATCTCTGAAATGTCACACATTACTACACTATCAGCCACAACAGTTTTCGGTGGAATTGAACAAAGGGTGTGTCACATTTATACATAATATTACTGCAAAGTAATGTCTGTCAGTTAAGTCAAGGGGCATGCCTGGAACTATTTTTCACTTTAAAACCTGCAATTGTTGAATTTATGAAGGAAAAAGCAAAGCAGGAAAAAATTAGAACATTCAGAATGGATTGCAAACCTTGTATTTTCGGCGGAGTTGACTGCTCACTGTCCACAGTAAGACATTGCGAGCTAAGAAACAACTTATTTTTGATTTAATGAAGATGCAGTTAAAACAAAATTCACATTGTGGAAGGGACAAATTCTGACGGAAAACACCATCCATTTCCGTGAACATCTGGTGTTTAAGAAAATGCTAATTTTGAAGAATTTATTGTGGCATTGAAAAAATTACAAGGATAGTTTTGTGGGCTTTTGAGGACGCTGCCAATCTTACATCTATTTTTGAACTGTTCTTGGTACTGTTTGCCATTTCAATTGGCAGCACCCCGTGCATATGCAAACGTAACTGTTAAATCTGCAGTGTAATTCTCATTCAAAATACAAATTCTTGTACATTAAAAATGTCCAGGAGTTCTGTGTTGTTCTCTTCAGGATTAGTTTTTATGTCTTGGTAATGAGGTTGCAAACATAATACAATATTTTGATCAATATATGTGCATGAAATTTTTTTTTGGGTTTGAACCTAAATGTCCCAATTACTTGCCAACCTGACAGATGAAAATTGCAAAATTATTTGCTTCTCTCCATATGCTTACAGTTTGTACCAGATAAGAATTTAATAGTGACTTCAGTGCGCCACAAATAAATAACAGTGAAAATTTGTTTTTTATTTGATCTATGTTGTTGAGAAATGTGAAACCAACTTCAGGCAACCCATTCAGTGTTCCTTGTGTGACTGCCCTGACATGTAAAATAAGGCGCATTCGCAGTTCCATCATCTTCCTGCTCACAAGGGAACCTCCCCATCGCACCCACCTCAGATTTAGTTATAAGTTGGCACAGTGGATAGACCTTGAAAAACTGAACACACATCAATCGAGAAAACAGGAAGAAGTTGTGTGGAACTATAAAAAAATAAGCAAAATATACAAACTGAGTAGTCCATGCGCAAGATAGGGGCAACACCAAGGCTGATGTTAGCTCAGGAGCGCCGTGGTCCCGTGGTTAGCGTGAGCAGCTGCGGAACGGGAGGTCCTTGGTTCAAGTCCGCCTTGGAGCGAAGAGTTTACTTTCTTTATTTTCGCAAAGTTATGATCTGTCTGTTCGTGCATTGACGTCTCTGTTCACTGTAACAAGTTTAGTGTCTGTGTTTTGCGACCGCACCGCAAAACCGTGCCATTAGTAGACGAAAGGAAGTGCCTCTCCAATGGGAACCGAAAACACTTTTTCGCAAGGTCATAGGTCAACCCTTTCCTCCACAGGAAAACACGTCTGATATATTCTATACGACACTGGTGACGGCATGTGCGTCACATGACAGGAACATGTTGTCCACCGACCTAACTTGTGCCCTTGGCGAATGGGTAAAAAGATTCTTCTACTCTGCCCGATTTAGGTTTTCTTGTGGATGTGATAATCACTCCCAAAAAAGTGATGAAAACATAAGGGTTTGTCACATAAATTGAAAATAAAAAATTAAAATTTTCACACGTGTGAAGATTTGAACCAAGGACCTCTCGTGCAGCAGCTGCACACGCTAACCATGGGACCACTGCTCTCCGGAGCTCATCTTATCCTTGTGTCGCCTATGATGCGCATGGAATACTCAGTTTCTATATTTTGCTTATTTTTTCATAGTTCCACACAACTTCTTCCTGTTTTCTCGATTGATCTGTGTTCAGTTTTTCAAGGCCTATCCACTGTGCCAACTTATAACTAAATCTGAGGGGGCTGTGATGGGGAGGTTCCCTTGTCAGTATTGTGTGATTGTGAGTGAAGTGTATGGCTACGAGAGAGCTCTGCACATGTGCAAGAACACTGCACATGTGTAGAATTGTTGGCTATCCCTACTGCAAAGTTTTGATACATTGTATGCAGGTTATGCCCCATAGCTTGTAAATAATTGAAGAATGCTATAATCACTGTGATAAGCACCTTATTATAGTCAGTATGATGATCTTAATTCAAATCAATGCTGAGGGGGCACCACCTACATAACATTTATGAGGAGTTACAGTTGATCATTTTACATGTGGGAACATTCTGTGTTGTCAGAGATCTAGAAAAATTCACTAGGAAAGAAGGGAAAACAGCGTACATGGATCCTGGGAATCTTGTTTTGTTTATTATTATTATTATTATTGTTGTTATTTTATTTGCATTTTTAACAGTAGGTTTTATACAATTACCGTATTTACTCGAATCTAAGCCGCACTTTTTTCCAGTTTTCGTAATCCAAAAAACCGCCTGCGGCTTAGAATCGAGTGCAAAGCAAGCGGAAGTTATGAAAAATGTTGGTACGTGCCGCCACAACTAACTTCTGCCGTCGAATATATGTAGCGCTACGCAGGCATGCTTTGTAGGCACAAAGATAAATACTGGCGCCATAACCTCTGTGTCAGTAAATAATTTTTTTTAAAAAAAGTGGAAGACGAGATTTTTTTTCTCTGCTGTGAGTTTCGACCACTGCATTTTCATACATTATCCAACGAAGTAAATACAAATTCCGTATTGTTTATCTTCGAATGTAGCACAATTTCAGTGTACTACGAAAATCTGACTGGCAAGACTGTTTGGGATGTTTGTCAATATGGCCAACTCTACGTTCTGAATTTTTTCCTATCTGTGAGAAGAGATGTTTGCTAATAGGAACCTGATGAATTTTGAATCACATACAGTATTCTCTTCACCATAAGAATAATATGAATATAAACATTTTGCCATGTATTCTTTCGTGTTTGCTGCTATCTCATTTAAATCCTGTCTGCCTAATAAACCACGAAACTAGAGTGAGACAACAGCAAACGCGGAAGAATATACGTATCGTCTCATGTTTATATTCGTATTATTCTTATGCTTAGTAGTGATACAGCCAGAAATGAAGCACGGCAAGTGACTAGATTTTTAAATCTAAGATGACTCTAATTTCTGTGCAGAATTTGATGTAATAAAGAAGGGGCCGCAAAAATTTTCAAACGGAGAAAAATTTTCGCCTAACTCTCGTTCAGAACATGTTCTATCATACGCAGTCTATTATTTGATTCTTGTTAATCATTATCAAAGAAAGCAGCAGTGTAAGTAACAACAAATAGCAGTCTCTTGCCATTGTTTTGCTAATGAGACGATTCCTCTCTCTCTCTCTCTCTCTCTCTCTCTCTCTCTCTCTCTCGGGCGGTAGCACGCACAAAAGCAAGCCGAGCCGCGACAGGCCGTAAACACGCACTATCAGAATGCGACAAACAATGCATGACACAGTGCAGTAATGCATTTTCAGCTTAAGAGTGACGCAAACACCTATAACAAAGAAAACGGCATTTATCAGATCAAAGCAAAATAAGCAATCAATTCAAACCAGACGAAGCACGTGAAAAAGGAAGGGTACCCGTATAAATACGGACGGAGCGCCTGACGCATAGCAATGGCTACGTGGTAAAGCCTAACTGCTAAGCTTACGACTCGAACCAAACTACTGTAGCTGTATCGTCATTCATTCGACCTAAATTGTGTCTCTAATTACAATGGACCAACTTTGTTTCGATTTGGACGTGCGGCCTAAAACTTTTCTCTCCCCTTGAATTTCGAGTCTCAAATTTCAGGTGCGGCTTAGATTCGGTAATTTTTTTTTTTTTTCCTTTATTTCGAGTCAAATTTTTCAGGTGCGGCTTAGATTCGAGTAAATACGGTATGGTACAGCGCGTATTGTGTGGTATGTGCTTTTGCTTGGGTGTGGGTAAGTAATGGAAAGAGTGAATCGGGCTTCATTTGGGGATATTATTTCTTAGTATGTTGTCTTAATTTTTTTATTATTTTTTTTTAAGTTACATACTGTCAAAACAGTTGAGAAGTGGGTCTGATGACTTAGCTGTTAAGTGTGCTAGTCATACAAACTCAAACTCAGTTGGGTTTGCTCTTACAGCTGATTTCCAAATTCCGTAGACCAGATAAAAGCAGCTGCACTAAATCCTTATCAGTGTTTGTTAGATCATTGTTATGGAATTATTGATGATGTGCTATATTTAAATCTCAGGTGCCCTAAATTTTGCATTTTTTGTATGTGTCAGCAAAAGACTTTGTTTTACAGGTGAATCATTATGCACCGGGTCTATTGGAAAAACTAAAAGAGCATTCCATCAATGTGTGGAACATGACAGTGTATTACACAATAGCAATGTGGAACTGCTCACTGGAATATGTCAATGTAGCCTTGGAATGGCTAAGGAATACAGTTTTCACGTAAGGATACCATTTCTTCTTTGTTCTCTTTCTGTAAAACACACACACACACACACACACACACACACACACACTCACACTCACACTCACACTCAGGTATGGTTGACCTAGTATGTGTTGTTACAATCGATACTCTGTGGCAAAATTAGACTTCAGTATTTCTGTAATTTTAATTATATCGTTATATAGATGTGTTGTTCATTTATTTATAGCGACACAGTACGTTTTTAGTCTGTTTTTGAATAAATTAGTTTCGTCTTTTACAGTGGTTCCTTGTCTCCAGAGAATATCCAGAAATATTCATTGGAAGCACTAAATACAACACAAATCTACGCTTTGCGGACATATGATTGGGTGTATCAGAAAGTTCAAACACTGTCCAAAACACATTGACATGTAACCAAATGTCTAGTGCCTCACATGAAACCATGTCAAATGTATCACTTACCAAAATAGTTTTTGGCAAAGGGGGGACCAGTAAAAAGTCTGTGAATTCACCAACTAATAAACATTTCCATAAAAATTACATGCTGTAAATTTATTGTTGTTTTGTATTTTCTTGATACTTATGGACACATTCTGTGTGGTATCATTTGAGCTTACTGTGTCACCATTTGAGAAAATGGTGACAATCTGTATTTCGTATACTGTAAAATTTTAAAAAGTTTGTCCACTAGATTAATTTTTGAATTTTTTGTATGTGAAAGTAATTTTTGAAAATGACTTTCAGTTCAGGCATGTAATTAGTGCAGTTTGCATTGTGCTGCCTCTCTCTCATTCCTAAATATTTGAGACTGAACTTACGTTTTGAGACTAGTAAGTTTTTTAACTAATATTGTGACGACTTGTAAAATTGTTAGGGATTTGAAAGATTTTTTGTTATTTATACTGAGTTTTATTATGCATGGTTGTAGCAATAAGGCAGTGTTCTACAATGTAGGAACCTGCTGTTGCATATGAATGTGATGGAGAATTAATGATATTAAATTTATTTGAAATGTTATCTTGTGTTATTTGAAAACCAGTTTAATTAAATTAAACCCAAGTCATCAGATTCTCTTTGAATTTTTTATTTTATTTTATGTGTGTGTTGGGAGGCGGGTGGGGGGTCGCACATGCGTGTGTTTAAAACCAATCGCACTTAATCTGTTGCTTGCCAGGTTGGAATAGGTAAAGGAAATATGACATAAAAGTATGGTGGAAGGAAAAATTGCTCAATTCTGTGGCATTACGCAAGAGAAAAGGTGAAGAGAAGATTTGAAATATGAGTAGTCTAACTGTTGGAATTCAAATTATAGAATCTGACAAATTAAGCTCCAGTAATCCATAAATGGATGATGAATAAGATTAGAAATAAACTTACAGTCGCTAATGGAAATAAAAGAAGGGACCAAAAAAGTAAGAAAATCTTTGATTGCATAGTGAGGAGACAAAGATTACAAAGCTAAATTATCACGGAAGGGCACAAATTGGTCTGGTCCTTTAAATATTGTGATAATTATATAAACAAAACACTTGGGGGGGGGGACTATTGTTGCTAAACCTCTTGTACCCAAGCAAATGCAGAAAAAAAAGCTTTAATGGTGCAAGGAGCATAAAGTTAGGACTACTGACAAGTAGAAACAGATAGTATTATTTGGCAATCTTAACTTTTACGTTGGCTTTTACCACAGGATGTCTATGCTTATGTAGAAAACCAGAGAAAATGCAAACTGGTGCTTTTCATTTATTATAATGTTGTTCTACCAAGAACCGACGGAAGATTCTGTTAATATGACAATGCAAAAGGCAGTCATTCTTCTTCAAACAGGAGCACACGGTGGGGATTCTGTAATGGTGTCTTCTTGTGACACTGAAAAGGAGGGAAAAAAACTTCCATGCTATAATCTATGAACTATTTTAGGTAAGCGTAATATGAATCCGCAGACATTTTGCCAGAAGGCAATAACATCATTCCAGATAATGATACGCACTCATAACTGTAAATGTCAATGATTTGCTTGATAAGGTAATAAATTGATTCCTTGATTTCTACAAGCTCCAGCTGAAGTCTGTATTGAAAAACACAAAAGACTAATTATCAGGCTCCAGTACATCTTAAGTAACTGGAACAGTTTCTTTGACACTGTAGTATAAAATAATATTGAGTGCCATTCAAGTTTGAAATGCATTAATTTGCAGTAAGAATTGAAACAATTTGGATGCCAACGTTGGGTCTTTACTATCATAAGTGGGTGTTCATATTATTTTGGCCATATTATTTTGTCCAGGTTGTTGCATCAGTGAGTGAGTCTTCACATCATTTTGTCCAGCTCCTGTGTTTAACTTGACTTTCTCAATTCTAAAAATGTAAGTTTCTATTATGTCTGTGGTGGTTAGTAGTAATTACATGAAACATAGTTTTCTATTTGTTACTCTTAACTAATGTGACATGTTTAGTGGCATGCAGCCAACCTCAGGCATCCTATTCTTGCCTTACAAAAAAGTACATAATTTCCACCTACATATGTCTTTTGGATAGATTGAAAATAATACGTCTTATGTGCAAAATTTATCAGTTAACAGTAACTGAGTCAGAAAATTCTAATTTTTTTCTGCATTTAGAATGTGTACGTTGTTCGTTCCTGAGAAAGCAAATTCCATGTGTAAAATTAGGACTCTTGAAATTTTTATTTTGTTCTGGGCCAACCTACTTTCATTTGGAGGTGTGCATGTGCATATGGAACTATTAACATTGCTGTCAGGGATAAAATTTACAAAAGTCAGTCTTTTAGGTAATGCTTACTTTGTGATACTGTTTTGAAATTTTGGAAGCTGTTTATCTCTTGATGAGAAAGTGACCCTAATGCCTCCAGTTTCAGTATGTACTATGTTACTGTTTAATACCTTAATCATGTGTTACAACCTCACTTCTCTCCTTGTTTATCAGAGACTAAGTGATAATTTTGTTGTTTCTGTTGTGGGTGAATGGTCTTGTGGATAATTATCTCAGTTATAGTTGCTAAAGCTTTAGAGATTAGGTGCTTTTACATTTTACAACAAATTGGAGTGCTTTTCTGTGACATCACAGCCATAGTCCTTCGTGAATATTTTTCTCTGTGGTTCGTGAAACAAATGTTTGTTCCACTACTTTTGTCCAAAAAAAAATCTAATGCTTGACCTGCGGTATGACTGTCAGTGAGTTGAGCAAATAAAAGTAAATAATTAAATCAATAGACTATAAATTAGGCTGCACCTACATTGCATCTGGAAGTCGTCCGTTCTGATCCGATCCAGCACTGTCTAATGCCAGAGTGAAAAACAAACACCAGGTGGCTAATGCACGTGCCAAACATTGGAGGGAGAAGCGCAGTACGACATCGTCCAGCATTGTACTGCTGGATTGGTCAGCCGAACTTGTTTGTTTCCAGTCTGGCAGTGCAGTCCGGCAGTGCACCATGAGCGGGATGATCAATAAGGAATTTCTAATTCATCTTGTGAGGAATTATGCTTTCTTGTGGGACCAGAGGATTAAAGACTACCATAACCGGGATATTAAGTGAGAACTGTGGGAATCTAGGGGGGAGCAACTATCAGTCAAAGGTAAGTATTGAAGTTATGTTGCAATAGCTTTAATGCTTGCTTTCAAATCAATACACGTTACTACAAATCAGTACTAATTTCAATTGTATTACTTTTAACATATAATTTTTTTATCAAGCTGTCAAAAAGAAGTAAGCTTTTAATTGCTGAAATACTGTTCAATGCATTCGTTTTGCCAAGGAACAGCACCAATCCCATTGAAGTATGACTTGAATTTGTTTCTGATAATTTGAGACTGTTGGGACAGTCTGTTGAACATTCTTGATGAACCACTTTCTTGACAAGGCGATGCGCTTACATCTTCTTCTAAATTTGCAGAGTTGAAGAAGTCACCATCTTCATGGTCAATAATTATGTTGTGCAGTAAGCAGATACATTTCCCTATTCTCCCTGCTTTACCAGGTTCTGTTTCAATACATTTTTCCTGTAAACACCACTTAGCAGTCATGATACCAAAGGTACACTCCACACATCTTCTAGCCCATGATGGCCTGTAATTGAAAACTTTTTCTTCATGTGAGAGATGTTGTTTGGAATAAGGTTTCATGAGAAAAGTTTTCAAAGGCTACACATCATCTCCAAGCAAGACAAACTGCACATCTGTAGCAATTCCTTTGACAGGTGAAGATTGCAGTAGCATAGCATGATAGTCCTCTAAGAATGCAGACAATGTAGAAGCGGGAAACATTCCTTCGTCACTGTTTTCCATACCTCCCACACCTATAACAGGGTGTCTACGACCCGGGACAACCGGGAGATCTGGGAAAAACCCGGGATTTTTTTCATCCGGGAAAAACCCGGGATATTTTTAGAATTCCGGAAATTTTTCATTGTTTTAGTTTTCAGTTAAATTTTTGTAATTTTTACTAGTAAGAACCGACACACTAACAAAGGATATTACTGTATCCCGCTACTGCAGAATAATACTTCAACAATAAAACATAAACGAGAGAAAAAACGAAAATAACTTAAATTGCAAAGGAAATGCGCCATATACAACGACGACACAAGTGCTCATGCAAGCGTCTGCCGATTGAAAATGTGTCAAAGGCTTTAGGAAGACTATGCAGTGCTTCATAACAACAAATTGCCTCCAATAAGCGTGAAGTCGCAACTGTTTACATTTGATTTGTTTTAGCAGTTAACGCGCGGGCTCATGTGCATGCGCAGTAGAGTCACGTTTGAGTAGTAGATTCTCCCGCTTCTGTCAACAGGAATGTGGCCGTTGGCTGTGCAAGCAGTCGCAGCAAGCAGCTAGATACTTCCGGGAAAAGGGGGCGCCTAATTCATATTCTTGAGGAAAAAAAACTTGTTTCACAAAGCACCTAGCATCCAGCGCACGTTTGCCTATCAATTAGTCATATGATTTTGAAACGCTTCTCTGTTGGTATTTGAACACATTTTAAGTTGATTTCTGAATGAATCATAAGCTGACTTTTGAATGCATGCATAGTGTACGTGATGTCTCTGTCAGGAGAATCCTCGTCGCATCTAGAAATAGACTTTCCACAGACAAAAGGGGACGGGGCTATACGAGCTGAGTGGAGTAAAGCCGAATGGATGAATGGCAATCGCTGTCTGATTATGTGGCTGATTGGGTGTGGGAATGATCAGCGTTGTTATAATTACTAGCAAAATCCATAGATTCATACTATCAGAATGGAAATAAACGACTGACAGGAATAACAGGTGAGAAAGATTATGTATTATCTTCTCGGTGTGTCCAAGAAAATGAAGTTTTGACAGAAAATGTTTGGCCAGATTGCTACACTAGTAAGGACCAGTAGTACAGTCCCTGGCTACCAGCCGCTTAAGTTCTATTATGGAAGTAACGCGGAAAACGTGTTGTACGAACACGTAACAACGAATAACCGGAGAATAATTGCGGGAGAACTAAACCAGTGATTCTGGCAGGGTTAGTGAAGTTAATCGGCGAACAAATTTTGACCGTGGCAGCAATAGCTACAGAATTGGTGATGACAGGATTGTTTGTTAGAACGAGGACGGAGAAGAAACGAGGACATCACACAAATTATGGAAGAATAAGACGATTCCAAATTTATATAAAAATTTCGTAATACTAGTTTTCGATGTCATGCTAGAGAAGCTGGTGAATATGAATGAAACGTGAAACTATTTCCTAACATAAAGCTTTTTGCTTGTAGTAGGCCTAATAGGCATTTGTATTGATACTTATTGGATTATATTCTGTCGTGTTATAAAAATGACCATTTGTGCCAAAACAGTCTCGTTTATTTAGTGTGTTATAAAATTGCTGCCGTATTAGAAAGGCCTATTTTGTTTTATCTAGCAGACAGTGACAAAATAGACGTAATCAGATCGAGAAACCACACCAGTCTTGGGTATTATTTGTATTAACAGCTTTTTCAGTATTAGATAACTACATTTCGATTTTCCATGTAGCAAAACGTTTGACAAACTTTGATAAGGTAAAAGATCCTTTCACAGAAAGGAAAACACGCCATGTAAAGCTGTAGCAAGATTAGAGAGAAAATGCTAGGAGCTAAGGTTTGAAGAAATGTGTAATTTCTTGCTTATCTCTTGTCAGTACTGGTTTTATATATCCTATATTTAATTTTATGACACACAAAACAGCAAGTTATTAACTAATGGGCAATGAAGAGTTCAGATTTTCCAAAGAGTTCTTGTTCTCTCGATTACAAATAATTCCATCCGCTATTAATTGCGAGATTTTTTTTTTTTTTTTTAAAGAGAGGCAGGCTGCCAAACCGGCCGACTGGGAGCAGGAGAGGCACCACAGGACATTTCAATTTCCACTCTCCTGAATATAGTTTGGACGTGCAGTAGAAAAATGCTTTATGAAGAGGCATGGAACTGCACGTGGGCATACTTAAGACCAAATAATATGTCTTACATTTCCTCGAATACATACGTTTTATGTTTCAGACTTTTCAGAAAGATGTGTGCTACAAGATGAACATATTTTGAAAATTCGATTTTTTTAAGTATTGACCCGGTTCGCAAATGTAGATCCGGGGCTGATGCGCAGAGCAATCTGAGCTATAGTGGGTAGTCTCCACGTGACCCGTGTTTACGTTCAGTGATTTTGCTGTTTCCCCTTCGTTTACTCTCACATCAAATGAAAACAAAACGGATATCCGTGACCGGGAGCTATCAAGTGAATTAAAACACATTCACATAATTACTAAAGGCTGAAATATGTCATTAGTTTCAGATTTTATTTTATTTCCACCTTTCTGACAGTCAAACATTAATCGCCTTGTGGAACAATGAAGTTATTTTTGTCTGTTTGCTAAAGAAATTTGACTTTTGCTAATCTTTTCCGCAGAGGCAGTCAATGTATCTGAAACGAAATGTTTAATTCCACAGTACTGGGTAGTTTCAACTGTTCGCTGCATTTCAAGTGCACGTTTTCATTTTCTAGCACGTATGGCATTATGCAATAATAAAGAACCAAACATTATATAATACAGTACTGGTGCTCCAAGAAAATTTACATCCTGAAAACCACACTTAAAAGCTTAATATCAGGTCTGGGTCTACGGTACTTCATTGGGAATCTGGACATACGAGTGTGCCTTTAAGTATGCACTTTAAATGTGCACATTTTAATATGGTTCACGAAATTCCGATGCTGTTGCAGTATCATCTTTCATTGATGATCTTTTACACGTACGTACATACGGGCTTCCTACGTCATGATATCTACCCAAGCGCGGTGTCGCCTGTTACCTGAGCTCTCTGGCAACTGCTGAAACGAACCTATTTGTAACAGGTCGCGGGAAAATATTACGATTGGTGGTTTGAAAAGCGTTACTTTCAAAGTAAATATCCTTTTACGTAAGTTGAACTACGTACAAGAATGGACCGTGAATTTATTAAATCACAAAGCGTTTGACTCTCATTTAAAAAATCAGGTGTCTAACGACGAGCCATTTAGAAGCATTTCGAACCCTGAACATCAGACATTTATGTCATTATTAAAAATTTTACAGGCACATTTGTATGATATCTCTTAAAGTGTAACATGCGCAAAAAAATCAACAGTATATGCGAAAGCTTAGCTTCTCTTGCGGCTTGAGACCAATATTTTATGTGAAAGCTTTTCTTTTCTTGTAACAACACTATGTATATTAATTTAAACTATTAACTTTCCCTGTTTGGCGCGCTATTTAACACTGATGTTGCTATTGGCTGACTACATCACATGTCCTATGGTCTGAATATCCTCTGTCATCGGCTGGCGAGATCACGTGACATGAGCTACGAACGACTTACAAAAGCGCATCGAAATCTCATTTTCAGTGGTTGGGAAAGTAACATGCGGTGTTTGGTGGATTTTCTAACGTATGTTTTCGTAATACGAAAATATGCAGCGTACATGTTGCTGCACATCAAAGATATTTCCAAAACGTGTCTTTTTCTCTGAGTTTCGTTTTCTAAAGTGCTGGGAAATTGTACGCCCGTGTACAAAACCATAACCATTCAAAGGAGTGATAGGAGAAAATATACTGTCATCCGGGAGAAAGTGTGTTTTTAACCGGGATATCCGGGAAAAATCCGGGAATTTTTTTTCCTTGTCCACGTAGACACCCTGTATAAAAGTAAATCAACAACGGTAGTCCATCACAGCTTGTAAAACTATTGAAAAAACTTTTTGTAGTTAAAAAACGTTGTTCCACTTTGTTTTGGACATGTAATTTAGATATGCTTGTCATCGATGCGTCAAACTACATGAACAAAATTGCGCCGCTCATGTAATCCTTCAAAGTTTTTCGAATAAGGAACAAGTAGATGTCAGTCACAGAAATTCCTCCATATCTTGTGCTGAATACCTGAAATATTTATGGTATTAGAATATTACTCAGATGATGTGGGTAGCCTTTGTTAGTGATATTTTAGAAATCTTAGACATACATAAACAATAACAGAACATTTGTTCTGAAGAAAGAATACGCCTTCTGTGTTGATTTTGTGAGATTTTTGTTTCCTTTTTGATGTGAACGGGCTCGGGAAACGTGGCAGAACTTGCGAGACACTTATAGGAAAAAATATAAAATACAACATTACTCCAGGAGCGGTCAGGAAGCTATTGCATCTGATAAATGGCCCTATTTAAAAAGCATGCTGTTTTTGAAAGATATTATAACAACTGGGCCCTGCTCAAGAAACTTGCTGCAACAGAGAAAGAGAATGAGCCATCTCCACATCATCAAAGTCCCACCGCAGCAAGTCAGGAAAGTACAAATGGTGGTGAAATGTGTCTCTCTGCAGAAGGACGAGAGATGTCTGCGTCTATGTCGTCTTCTGTGAAAGCAGACAGAAAGAGACCAAGAGCGTCATGTAAAAAAATATGATTATGATTCACAGGCTGTGGACATTGATAAAAGGAAGGTCAACCTATTTGAGCTGCATGTTTCTCGAAAACGGAAATATCAGGATGGTGGCTACTACTCCTTCTTCATGAGTTTACTGCCATCAGTCAAACAACTTGATCAGCTGGAGAAAATGAGAAAATCTTGGAGAACATTACGAAAGCCTTAGAATCTGAGAACTTCAAAAATAATGGGAGATTATCAAGTTTTAAACAAACACACGCTGGATGTCCTTTACCATTGTTACAACCGTCACTGTACCCATCACCAGGTGCATCTAAGTATGACCAAAATTAGATTCGGGAAAATTTTTTTCCGTTATTTCGAGTCTCATTTTTCAGGTGCGGCTTAGATTTGAGTGCGGCTTAGATTCGAGTAAATACGGTAGTCCTCCTGCCCGACAACCTGATGGCAACTCATTTTAATGGACTGTCCCTAATGTACTGTTGATATGTCATTATGTATAAACTAGATGTTTATTTTCCCACAATTTTCCTCATCACATTCAGTGCTGATATTTGTCAGTCTTGAACCAAACAATTGTTTCATTGTGATTTTCAGGTCATACTTACATAATTGTCAACAGTTGGTTATATGCTAATAATATCTAGTATTGCTGTGAAGGAGCGTTAACAAATATATGTCTATGTTAATAAATATATTTTATTTTAACTGATGCCAGACTTTATTTATAATATTCTAATATTAGTTGACCAGTTATACTGCGCACAATAAAAAAAGGCAATCAGCTGTTTTTAACATTGACTTACCTGATTGTGATTGTAAGTTTTTCTTCTGAAGTGATACGGTTCCTGATGTTGGAATGACCAGTTATATTGTCTCTTATGCCTTCAAGTATTTAGCCATACATTTCTATACACATGCAGCAGTAGTCTTTGAACTTCTCTGGGAAATTTCGCAGTGACTGGCAAGTTGTAAAAAATTCACCTGCATATCTGTCTTAATTAAAATGATGCACCCAAGTCCTAAAGGCGAACATTCTTGTCTAGCAGCAGTCAACACAAAAAATCATAATACGAATCACTCATGATAACTTCTCAACAACTGCACCTGCTGACCTATAGTGTGTAACCGAGTCCAGCGTGTAAACTCGTGAATGATGACAGTACACGAGGTTGACGCTCAGTGTAATCTCTTCCATTTTGTATCCGAAGGCAGCTGGCAGCCAGTACCCCACATGCGTCAGCTGCACACTGTTGCCAAATCGGCTCGAACCCAGTGTAGGCATTCACGTCGGACGACACCAGGATGCGTTTCACCCTTTACCGGACAGGGGGCAACTTCTGGATGCAGTTGTAGGTGCAGCCTTAGATGTAACCAAATTTTCATATTTGTCATGTTAACAGATGTGCTAGTAAATGGTAGTGGTTATCTCAGGTCAAATCTATATCTCTCTCTCTCTCTCACACACACACACACACACACACACACACACACACACACGAGACACAAGAGTTCCAGTTTAAGTTTTCATCATAGTGTCTGTTTTTCTGTTAATGAGCTGAACCTTTCCAGATGGGCTGAAGAGAATGTTTCACCTTACTATGCTATTCTGTGTGAGAACATTGAGCCAGTCATTTGGTTATGCTGGGAATGGATACTTGCTATATCAGATTATTTGTCACCATGGTGTAACAGTATTAGAGTTTCTGGAGAAGATATAGTAAAAATAATTGTCAGTTGGGTATGTTAACATAACCAACAACAAATTTTTTATCTAACCTGTTTGTGACAGTGCTCGTCAATCTGTGCTGTGTTGTGTTTGTGATGATCCTTTATACATAAAGGCTTTTCGAGAAAATTGTACTGACAAGTCAGGTTTTTTAAGTGAAAAAGTCAGCATCTGACATCTACTAACCGCAAGAAGAAATAAATTGTCAACTAACTAGGGCATGCGATATTTTGTGCATTTACAACTCTTGGTTCCTTAGTTTGTCGTGTTTCCCCCCCCCCCCCTCCCCCTTCCCCGCCTTCCTCACGCTCTCTCAGTGGCTCCTGTTTCACATTACATTAGTATCATTGCATGACAGTTTATAGTGTTCAACATGTTTTCTGTTGAATAGTTGTCGAAGCCTGAGGCAGACCCACTCTTAATTATTCTGACAATCCGGTTAAGACTACTTTTGCTATTTTTTACTTCTGTGTGGAGTTGGAAATACTAATTACTATATAAGAAACCAGTCATCTGCAAAATCAGAATGTGTCATTCAGTAGGATAACTGTAAGAATTCATGTTTTTGTCAGTCCTTTATATATAATTGGTGTTGGTCAAATGTGAAGGGGAGTAAGTAGCAGATGTAATTTGTGACATTTTGTAGGCATTAAGGTATCATTGCAAACAGTTTCATATGACTTTTGAATAGGGTGTGCCTTCATAGTGGCACATAACAGTTTGGAATTTGTTACAACTCATTGCAAAAGAATAATGACTAGGAGTCGTGGATGAAACCAGTGGCTTCAGAAGAGTAATATCTGATAACCCTTGTATAATATGGTTGTAACTTTTTCTTGATAAGAGAATATCTGTTGCACTGGCGAGAACTGAATGATTGCTCATGGTATGCAAATCAGTGGCAATAACTGACAGGGGTGATGTACATAATGCAAGACTGTGATTACTGATTGCTGAACATGTATGAGTGTGAGTTTTATTATGGAAGCTAAAAATAATTTTATGATTAGTTTTTCCAGCTAAATGGTATTTGGTATGTATTTAAATGAAAGTACTTGATTGAGCTCTATCTCAACCAGGACAGTGCTAATTATAAGGGTAGGTAAAGTCATTAAAATATATGAAGCACAAATATATTGTCAAGAACAGTTAATAAACAGAGGCAGTGTTGAATTTGTGTTACAATTGACAGGTAATTACATAATCAGCACACCCAAGGTATGGAAAAAGAAAAAGATGAGTAAGTGCAGACTGTGTTGCATGGCGAGTCTCTTTCAAAGAGAAAAACTACGATGTTCTACTTCAAAGCATATTGTGTGTGAAACGACATTTGTCCTAAATTTCATTTCTTCAGCAAAGGGTAAATAATATATTTATAATGTTTGATGGACTAATCCACAGAATAACAAAGTTAAAGCAGATTCTTGTCTTTTATCAAATAATTTTATGATGTTGAGAAGCCGTCCATCCCAAAGTCAAAAATTTATCATGTATACTGAAAGTATACAGGTTACATTAATATTGCTGTCGACAGCATTTATAATCCTTAAAAAGGAAATTTGTACTATTCACAACTGACTGAAGTAAATTAATAGTTTTCAGTTTTCATTATCAGTGCAGAGGAAGCAGAAAGATGGGGGTACTGAGCAGTCATGCTCAAATGCATAATTATACAATGTCTCCTGTACAGTAGATAAGTAGTGAAGACTGAACCTCTGGTTGAAAGTTCAGTTTTGTGTGAAATGCTCCACAAGCAGCTAATAGCCTCTGAACACCATACAATGGAATCGAAGAGGATTTGTATATGTTCTTCAGAAATATCACATGACTTGCATAAAAGATCAGTGAGTGTAGCAGCTATAGGATCTTAACAAACAAGGTCCTGATGAATGATATCCCTGACAAGACAGACGGGCATGAGTCAGGTGTACTTCCATATCTAGAAAGCAATTGAACCTATCAATCTTTGAAGGAAATATGCACTTTCCTTGCCTTATACGCATTGGCACCATCATGTTTAAATATGCCGTGCAAAATATCTGCTTCTCATGCCTTTTAGCCACAAGGTAGTGCTTTCCAGAAAACCTTTTGCCATGTATCTTTCCTTCAGTAAGAAGCAGTAAAAATTAAAATCTTTCCCCTCTCGTCATTCACCCTAAATTTTGTGTTTTTTGTTTTATAATACATAACAATTTTTTACTTTTTCATCCAATGAAGGACATTGACATTTGACATTTTCAGTATCCTAGATACATGCAAGAGATGATAATACAAATACAGGGTGGATGTAACCGTCTGATGTTGGCAGGACATAACTGTTGCTCACAGATAGTTAATAATAGTAATGGAACATTCTATAAGCTACATTTGGCATTCCAATTATGACAGTGCATATCTCAGTTGCTTCTTGAGATCCGAAGCTGTTCCGGTGATGGACTGAAATCATTAGTCCTGATGGAAATCAGTAGGTCTTAAGTAAAAATAATAATACAGCTGTGTATTTTATGGTGCAACTCTTAATCTCCTTAATGCAACTTTTATCTTCTTAAAAGCTGTTCAGCACTGCATCGACGAAGTATTACATTTTATTAAGAGATTTTTAAAAAATAGGGGATACCATGATTTTGGTCTTGGAGGGTTCAATAGATAGGTCAAACTCTTACCTGCTCTTAATTAGGTGGTTTACCATGTAATGAAGGACAGCTGGCTTCTCTGCTGTGAGGACTGTGTCATCCACATATCTGGTTTTTATTAATAGCTTTCACTGTATTAGGACCCCTTCACAAGTTTATGTCAACACTTTCTTGAAAATTTCCTCCAAATAAATGGTGAAATATAGAGGCTATAATACGCAGCCTTGCCGAATATAGTTCACAATTGAATTTTTTTGATCAGTTTTGATTTCTATCGAATCCAGTCTAGGTTAGCCATAGTGTGTAGAGCATTACAATTAAAACTAGTTTGTCAAAGAATGTCTCTTAGTTCTGCATGCATGACAGTAGCCACAAAGAGCTCTAAAATCACTGGTGTTTCAGTTGCTAATTTGATTCAAACGTTGTTGTACGTTATATACCTTGGAATTCAAACCATCACACTTGACACTGTTACTATGCTACTCACAAGGGAACCTCCCCATCGCACCCCCCTCAGATTTAGTTATAAGTTGGCTCAGTAGATAGGTCTTGAAAAACTGAACACAGATCAATCGAGAAAACAGGAAGAAGTTGTGTGGAACTGTGAAAAAAATAAGCAAAATATAGAAACTGAGTAGTCCATGTGCAACATAGGTAACATCAAGGATAGTGTGAGATCAGGAATGCCGTGGGCAGTTACAGAACTAGAGGTCCTCTGTTCAAGTCTTCTCTCGAGTGAAAAGATCAATTTTTTTTATTTTCAGACAGTTATTATGTGTCCGTCATCACTTTTTTGGGAGTGGTTATCACATCCACAAGATTTTAATTTTTACAGCTTCAATCGGGCGAGGTAGAAGAATTTTTTTACCGATTCGCCAAGTGTACAAGTTCGGTGGGTCAACAACATATTCCTGTCATGTGACACACATGCCGTCACCAGTGTCATATAGAATATATCAGACGTGTTTTCCTGTGGAGGAATCGGTTGACCTATGACCTTGTGATCAAATGTTTTCGGTTCCCATTGGAGAGGCACGTCCTTTCAGCTACTAATCGCACGGTTTTGCGGTGCGGTCACAAAACACAGACACTAAACTTATTACAGTGAACAGAGACGTCAATGAACGAATGGACGGATCATAACTTTGCGAAAATAAAGAAAGTAAACTTTTCACTCAAGGGCAGACTTGAACCAAGAACCTCTGGTTCTGCAGCTGCTCACGCTAACCACGGGACCACGGCGCTCTTGAGCTCACATTATCCTTCATGATGCCTATCTTGCGCATGGACTACTCAGTTTGTATATTTTGCTTATTTTTTTCATAGTTCCACACAACTTCTTCCTGTTTTCTCGATTGATCTGTGTTCAGTTTTTCAAGGCCTATCCACTGTGCCAACTTATAACTAAATCTGAGGGGGGTGCGATGGGGAGGTTCCCTTGTCAGTAATGCAAACTGATGCTTTGTGGTAACTATGATAGTGTCTGCAATGTACCCAACCTTGTTGTGCATACAACCATAAAAATAAACTTATGTCATTGAATTAAAGCTAGCGATCCTCTTCTTTATACATACATTATCTCCCCAGTGACATACTACTAACTTAAATTTTCCACCCACAAAAGTTTTGTATGTGAAGGTCTCTGTTTTGTTTCCATCCACAAAAGTTTTGTATGTGAAGGTCTCTGTTTTGTTTCCATCTTCCCTTCTTGTATACGCCAAAGAGATAATACTTTAGATACTGAAAAGTGGTGTGAAGTACTTTACTTTCTCTTGTTTCTCAGTTTTTATTATGTATGTGCGTGTTTTAACAGTGTGGAAAATACTTTTTATATGCTGTATTGTCTGTCCATGAAATCTTCTGTATTCTTCACTCTAACCACATATCTACATCCTTGACCACATTTATGACCAGCACATGATCACTGATGAGCTTCCTAATTTGATTGTGCAGTGAAGTACCATGCAGCTACAACTGTAGTGCTTTATTTTACGAAGTGCACTTTGCTCTGTGGATGTTATAACCCTGCCTCTTGATTTTTTCCTTCATAATTCTTACTTGGAAGATGTTTTTTTTTATAAATTCTTTATGCCAAATGACTTGCATTTGCAGTTTATGTAATTTTTATTTTGTATCAGATATTAATCGCAGTCATTTTAATTAACTTATGTAGTACTTGCCCATTCAATCTGCAATGCTTTTGTATCTCTGAGAGTCCTCATGTGTTTGTTAATTAACTATCTTTCTTTCTGAAGGTTTACTTCGTCATTATGATTCTATAAAACAATATATATATAAACAAAGATGATGAGACTTACCAAACAAAAACGCTGGCAGGTCGATAGACACACAAACATACACACAAAATTCTAGCTTTCGCAACCAACGGTTGCCTCGTCAGGAGAGAGGGAAGGAGAGGGAAAGACGAAAGGATGTGGGTTTTAAGGGAGAGGGTAAGGAGTCATTCCAATCCCAGGAGCGGAAAGACTTACCTTAGGGGGAAAAAAGGACAGGTATACACTCGCGCGCGCGTGTATACAGGGTTATTACAGGGTTATACAGGGTTATTACAAATGATTGAAGCGATTTCACAGCTCTACAATAACTTTATTATTTGAGATAATTTCAAATTGCTTTTGCACACACATACAAAAACTCAAAAAGTTTTTTTAGGCGTGCGCGCGCGCGCACACACACACACACCACACACACACACACACACCACACACACACACACACACACACACACATCCATCCGCACATACACAGACACAAGCAGACATTTGTAAAGGCAAAGAGTGGATTCTGACCACAATCTATTGGTTAGCTCTTTGCCTATGTCTGCTTGTGTCTGTATATGTGTGGATGGATATGTGTGTGTGTGCGAGTGTATACCCGTCCTTTTTTCCCCCTAAGGTAAGTCTTTCCGCTCCCGGGACTGGAATGACTCCTTACCCTCTCCCTTAAAACCCACATCCTTTCGTCTTTCCCTCTCCTTCCCTCTTTCCTGATGAGGCAACAGTTTGTTGCGAAAGCTTGAATTTTGTGTGTATGTTTGTGTTCGTTTGTGTGTCTGTCGACCTGCCAGCACTTTCATTTGGTAAGTCACATCATCTTTGTTTTTATATATATATATATATATATATATATATATATATATGAATATAATAGAGGGGAACATTCCACGTGGGAAAAATATATTTAAAAAGAAAGATGATGAGACTTACCAAACAAAAGCGCTGGCAGGTCGATAGACACACAAACAAACACAAACATACACACAAAATCTAGCTTTCGCAACCAACGGTTGCCTCGTCAGGAAAGAGGGAAGGAGAAGGAAAGACAAAAGGATATGGGTTTTAAGGGAGAGGGTAAGGAGTCATTCCAATCCCGGGAGCGGAAAGACTTACCTTAGGGGGAAAAAAGGACAGGTATACAATCGCACACACACACATATCCATCCACACATGGTGTCTTGTATGTGGTGTCTTTCCCACGTGGAATGTTTCCCTTTATTATATATATAAAACTTCCATTATCTTCAGTTCCTTTGTTATGCATGTAGTAGAACTTATTTACTTAATTTAGAAATTGTAGTCCCTATACTGTATTTCATCTTAAATCCCTATCAATGTTACCTATTACAGTCATTTTGGTTTTGTGTTTATCTATGGCTTATAGATGCACAAGACATTAGTCAAAATTATAAAGATTCTGAATCTCTTAAGATTACTATATCAACATGTCTAATGCAGTGTTTATGTTTAACTTCCCTCTCAAGCCTTCTATATAAGTGGTGATGGAAGGGAAAGAAAGTTGCTGGGTGCTAGATAAGACAAATGTAGACATAGCAATGAGATTTTATATCCCAAAGCAACATGTCAGTATTTGCTACTAATCAGGTGCTGACGAATTTCCATCCACCACATGAAGTATTTTGAAGAAGTTCTGACAGACCTTTTTATTTGATACCTCCTGCAAAGTCAGTGGTAGTGTCTTGGTCATGTTTTTTTTCAATCAACAGACTGTTAATCATTCCCAGCTAATACCATGCTATGGTAGATACTTTTATAACGTGAAAAGTAAAATAGTATGTTAAATTTCTTCCTTTGGCCCCCATTATTTCCATAGGTTGCAAACCAAATGTAGCAATTACACGACATAAATAAATGTTTCCTTGGAATAAAATCGTTTGCGAGGAAAAGCCTACATGTGATGAAGAGTTCTGCAGTGTTCAGCATTACATACTTTTCTTGTCGCTCCCTCCTTCCTATTACTCCCCTTCCTTATTCTAGTGTCCCATCAATAAATGATAGGTCAGTTGAAAGATCTTAGACTATGCTTTCCAGATGCTCTGCAACCGTGTGGAATTTATAATGAGTGAATGTAGTAGGATGCGTATCACATCTCATCTGCTGCATCTACATGCTGGATGATTGAGTATATTGAGCAACAACCAATGGTGTTAATTGTAGCTGGTTTGTGATCTGTGAAAACTTCAGTGTTGTATACAATGGCCCAGTGAATGTTACAATGAACTTTGTATCTCAGAGAAAAATGTATTGGCCACCTAGAGGGCATGTGATATGATACAAAAAGTGTTTAACCGACAGTATTCCTAGTCTCTGTGTGTTTGACAGGTGCACGATATAGTATTTGGTCGTCTAAGTTTGAATGCACAAATTTGCTGATTTTAAGTGATTTGCCAAAGCTAGATGATAATGATCCCGTGACTAGAAGCAAATATCAGCAATTTGACAAAGATTGTTGAATCTCCATTATGGATCGTGGGACGATTATTGCATCAAGAAGATCGTTGAATGTTTTCTTGCTGTCTGAGCATTTACTGGAAAAGAATGTGTGACAGTGGTATTGCTATTACGTGACAAAGCATTGATTGCCCATGCGTCATCAAATAACATGAACATGACTTCAGTGGGTGTGTGAACATCATTTGCAGGTGTTAGAACAATTAATCACAATGTCTGCTACATATTGGTGGAAATCCATGCTCAAGTTATGCGCTATGGGTGGCCGTATTTACACCACAGGTACACTTACCTGCTTCTATCGTAGAGTTGCAGGTGCTGTGGACTACTTGCATTCCAGCTGAAATCTTACAAATCATATGAAATTCTGTGAAAGAACAATCAACCACTGTGAAAGGTTTCAGTTGTTCTATGATTTGAGGAGTAAGGTGATGAATTCCTTGTAATGACCTGGTGTCCAAATTTTCTCATTTAACGTATCTGGTATGTAGTTGAGTTACTGGTGATATCTCACAAAACTCAGTGTCTAAATCTAAAGGAATTCAGTGTCCAGTAAACAAAAAAATTAAAATCTTGTCTGTTTTTGTATCTAATTGGTCAGCATATGATTGTCATGTACAGACCCTGTGTTAATGTTTGGTTTCTAGCATTACCAAAGATTTTTTCCATGTTGTGAAAGCACCATCTCTTATGACTTAATCGTGAATAGGTAGTAAACCCCAATCACACTTCATGCTTTGATGGTTCAGTCCCTTAAATAGAGGAAGTACATGAAGGAAAGTGGCATATTTGACACTAATGATCAGTAAAGCATTGTTTTAATTTCATACCCCACATACTGATCTCCAGTGTTGCCATTAGCAGAGATAGCATAGCAGTTGTTCAGTCCCTTAGACTGGATTTTGGAGTATTGTTATATATATTTATTTTTTATTTACAAACACTGTATATTCCAAAATGTCCAAATATAAGAAATTTTGAGAATGTGTCAAGAGTTGATAGTTACTAAATAATAAGTGATTGCCAGTGGTTGGGTTTGAACTTGTGACCTGCAATGTGCCAGCCAATGATGCTAACCACCACACCACATAATATGCAGCCCAACCAACGAGAAGCCGCCATCATCAACCTGTACTTCAAGTCTTTAGTACGGCTTCATACAGAGAACATAGACATCATCTTCCTTCTCGATTAAGTATCACAACCATTGACTTTGTATGTGATACCTGACAAACAATGAAGGGTACTATATGGCCCAAAGTAGCACTTTTAGTAACCTTTCCACAAAGGCTTAAAAGTCCGTGCCAATTCTCCCAAGATGTATCTCACTGGCCAGCATTTGGTGTTATAGAGCTCTTATCTTTCTCAGGGGCATCCAGCATCTGCATGTGAGCCAGCTGTCTTGCTTCTTCAGTTCAGGTGATGAGATGTTTCCTGTAGTCTTCCTGCGTATCGTTCAGTTCAAATGGGAACAGTGTGACTGTAGAGCAGAAAGAATGGTGTGAAGCCTGTAGTGTCTTGCTTCACTGTGGTTTATGTGAACCTCACAACTGGCAATACTGAGTCCCAATCTCTCTATTTTACATCAAAAAACATTGAGAGCATATCTGTCAATATCTTATTAAAGTGTTCTGTAATATCATTCATCTGTGAGTGATGTGCCAATGTAAAATTACTGCTGAAACTAATCTTGAGTGGAAAACTTTTCCACAATAACAGATCATCACAAGGGATGTCCTGTGCTTCAAAATTGTGTCCTTTACAAGGAACCTAGCAATTTCTGGAGGTACAGCAGTCTGACAAGCCTTGCTGACAGTGTAGTGGGTGAAGTATTCAGTTGCAGACAACTTTCCGTAGATCCCCATTTGTTGATTTTGGGAACCTCCCAAAAGTTGATTCCAATTCAGTGGAATGGCATTGCTGCAGGTGTAACTTGTACCAGCTGCTCTGGAAATAACTGTGGCACATGCTTCTTTTGCTTGTATTCCTGACAGTGGCTCACATAATGTGTAATACATCATTAGAGGATGTTGCCAATGATATCAGCATCTGATCCTGTCTATAGTCTCGACAAATTCCAGGTATCCAGTTGTTGGAGCTTTGTGGAAAAGCTTCAGGTTAGCTGGCTGTGGGTGAGCTGGGATGATAAGCAAACATTTCCACCCCCATTAGATGGTCTTATACAGTGTTCTGTTTATTAATTTATAGTCTCCTTTGGTTGGTTACTCATTCTGGATGGCTCCTCTGGTTTTCAACAATATTGTTTCTTGCTTCTTCCCTCTGTTCAGCAGCAATGTCATTTAATGCAGTTATGGTTGAGATTTCATCCGTACTGCTGTCTTGTGCCACATGATTCCTTGAAAGGCAATCAGTGTTGTTGTTTGTAACTGTTTTTGTGACATCATGTTCCTGAAGCCTTAGTGCCCATCTTGGCAGTCGGATGTGATAGATCCTTCAGGCTAGCCAGTCAGTGTAGAGAATGGTGATTCATCATGTTTGCCAAATATGAATTTCTAGAACTGGTTCATGACACTCTTTTAGAGTTTTAAAGTAGTTCCTCTCAGACTTGGAAAGTACTCTGGAAGCATAAGCTATTACTTTTTCAGCACTTCCTGAATTCAACAGAACTCATGACAGAATGGATCTGGATTTCATAGTCTCATCTTTGGTAGAACCAATCTTGATTACCTCAAAGTCGAAAGTTTAAACGAGTGTGGGTTGGTGTAAGTTTGTTCATTAAGTATGGAGACCAGTTTTTTTATTATGAACAAATTACTAGTGCTGATATCCATTTCAGAACTCATAATGCTTAACAGATCCTGTCCTTTGGTGAATCTGAATGATTTACTGTGGCACAAAAACAGTGCTCACTATTATAAAAAAAATACAGTTCACACTTAGCACAATCCTTTAGTAATACATCAGGTATAATGAGACAGTGATAGTTCATTTAAGTCAGTCTACAATCAAATCCACTGTGTCCAACAATGAATAGTTCAAATGTTCTCTGATGTGAGGTACTGTAAATGTTCTTGAGTTTAGTGGATGTCAGTACATGAATTTTTTTGTTCAGAGTATTAGTCACAGTTGTGTGAGTCAACACCGTGAGTGCATTCTACATAAATGTTTCTCATGTACTTTCAAAGCTGCGGACTGACAGTTTTGGGCTGCATCCCACTACTTATACACGGGTGTAAGAATAAACTCTTTATTTTGAAAACTACATTATACTTTAAAAATCATCCAAGTTGGGTTTTACTGTTATAAATGAACTACAAGAACAAAGTGATTTTGATTTATAAGATATGTTACCGGTCAGAAATTCAGAAAAATATATGGTAACCATAATCCTTTCACAGTATGGGTCCTCTTGTTAATGTGTATGAGCACCATACTGCACATTATAATAAATTACATGAAATTATTAATTAGTGAGTTAATTAATGTTGTATGTCATATTGTAAAAAAAATTAAGGTAACAAAAGTAATCAAAACTCAGGATTTAACTGTGGCTATGATGATATAGGTGATGGTAATTGGCAGTCTCTCTGATCTGAAAGTTTAACTGTTTTGGAAGGTAATCAGTTTTAACTAATTTAAAATATGTTATAGGAAAGTGGGAATGCTTGGATTTCTGATGGTGTGGATCATTATGTGGAGTTATGCTGATTAGCTCACAGTTCTTCCACATACTGACCTGTAGTGTTTACTGTAGGTTCTATTTATGAGTCTCCTAATAAAAACTGATTAGACCAGTGGATTCAGAACAGCCAAAATAATACTCTGAATAAGAACTTGACAATATTATGAACAGGAAGGTTGCTACTCATAGTGGAGATGCTGAGTCGCAGATAGGCACAACAAAAAGACTCACAAATAAAACTTTCGGCCCGTAAGGCCTTCATCAAAAACACACACACACACACAAAAAGACGCATGCAAACGCAACTAACACCGACTGCAGTCTCGGGCAACTGTAGCCACACTTCCATCCTGGATTTTCCATTGTTTGAATAAGAACTTGAGATTACTATGTAAGTTTTACATACCAATAGATAAGTGTAATGGAAAAAATTTGGTTATTTATGGGAGTAGAAAAACATAAAAGATGGGAAGCATCCACCTTGCTATGTCACACAACCTCCACAGGCAGATACTGCCAAGCAGCTGACTATATAATCCAATGTCTAGACAGTTAACACAAATCTCAACATAAATCAGATAAAAAGAACATGTACGATCTTCATAAAACATATGTTATTGCTAATGCAAATGAACTATCAAATTGCAAATGCAAATGAACTATCAACTAAAACTGGTCACTGGCATAAATTATAAATATATACCACACATTACTTCTGTGTAAATATATAACTTAATTCTTCAAACAAGAAGCAAAATTTTACAATCTTTTTTCAAAATTAGTCAATCATATTTTATCCGAGCATAACGCATTGTCTTCCTCGGGGAAAATGCTTGGATCACAGACATATACTTTAGTCACAGCATACCACTGACCCGGTGATGAGTATATTTGCAGTATCCATGCCCATTATAGTGCTCAGTAAGCTATTACATGGAAAATACATACACAAATGCAGAGTAACTATATATCTATTTTAACTATTTCTGTAATAAAATATCTTTGATTCTTTCGGATAGTGGATACATGCTCGAAATACTCAGTTACCTTTATATCCCATAGAAAAACAAACAATGAAAAGTTCAGGTCAGAATATTAACAATTTTATGGAAAGAATAGATTGCTACTCACCGTGAAGGTAACACATTGAGTTTGAGTTTGTAGGCAGGCACAGTGAAGAGCTTTTGGCCAAAGCCTCCTTCGGCAAGGAAAACGCACACATTCAGACAAGGAAGCATATATCATGTGCACATGACTGTTATCTCCAGCCAGAGTGCAACTGTGTCACATTGAATGGAAGTAGCAATCCGGAATGGGGTGGAGAGGAGGATGATAAAACAATACTGCCTGGCAGGCAGGGCATGCAGGGACGAGACATAGCAGACAAGGCTACCCAGTGCCCCATTGGAAGATAGTGGGGGAGGGATGAAAGGGAAAAATCGGTGGATGCATTGGTGGAGAGTAGTGTACGATGAGGGTGAGTGGATGTGCTTTGGTGGGCAGTGATTGGAAGGGGGGCAGAAACTGTTGGGTGAAGGGTGGAGGGCAGTGAGTTACCATAGGTTGGGGCCAGCATAATTTCAGGAGCGTTCGATGTGTTGCAAGTATAACTCCCGTATGCACAGTTCATAAAGCTGATGGTGGAAGAAAGGATCTATATGGCTCGGGCTGTGAAGCATCCGTTGAAATTAAGTATGTTACATTCAGCTGCATATTGTGCCACAGAGTGGTCCAATTTATTCTTGGCTACCCTTGGTGGTGGCCATTCCACCTAGTGGATAGGTGGTTGGTAGTCATACCAATATAAAGAACTCCACAGTGATAGCAGCAGAGCTGGTATATGATAACTGCTGTCACAGATGGTCTGGCCTCTGATGGGGTAAGGTAAGTATGTAGCAGGACTTTAAGAGGAAGTGCTATAATCATCTGGACTCAGGATCAAGACACCCTATCCTCATTCCTTCACAACCTCAACACCTCTCTCATCCCTTTCACGTGGTCCTCCTCAGCCCAGCATGCCACCTTCACGAACGTTACCACCTCATCCGATGGCTGCATCCACACCACTGTCCACGTTAAAGCCACTAACCACCAACAGTACCTTCATCTTGACAGCTGTTATCCCTTCCACACCAAAAAAGTCCCTCTCTTGCAGTGTGACAGGTGGCGTACCTGTGTGACAAGAACTCCCTTGTCCATTACTCTGGGAGTATCACAAATGCCTTCACAGATAGGCACTATCCCCAGACCTCGTCTGCAAACAATTTCCAATTACGTATACCCACATAGCCCCAACCCTCCCACCACCCCGAAGAAACAGCTCAAAGGAGCACCCCCCCTGCATTACCCACTACTACCCTGGAGTGGAACAACTAAATACATCCTTTGTCAGGGCTTTGATTATTTGGCATCATGCACTGAAATAAGGGACATCCTATTCAAGGTACTTTCCACCACCTCTTAAAGTGGTGTTGTCGCCCACCCAAACTCCACATCATTCTAGACCATCCCTGTGCCACTCCCAATCCCAACCCCTTGCCATAGGGACCATATCCCTGTCGAAAAGACAGGTGTAAGGCCTACCAAATCCACCTCCTTAGCACCTCCTATTCCAGTCCTGTCATAGTCAAATCCTACCACATCACAGGCAGGGCAACTTGTGAAAGCAGCCATGTCATATACAGTGTGCACCATTTTATATTGAACTATCAACCAACCACCTGTCCACAGGGATGAATGGTTCCCACCAAACTGTGACTAAGAGCAAAGCGAACCAAACCTGATTTCAATGGCTGCTTCACAACCCAAGCCATCTGGATCCTCCCTTCCACCACCAGCTTCTCTGAACTACACAGATGGGACTTGCCCTCCACACAACAGTTCCCACCCTCGTTGTGCTATCACCGCCTCCGAATTCACGTCCGCTCTCCCTCACTGTGCACCACTCTTGCCAGTGCATCCACCAATCTTTCCCCTTCTTTGCTCCTCTCCTTTCTGCGCTCTCTCTCTCTCTCTCTCTCTCTCTCTCTCTCCCTCCCCCCCTCTCTCTCTCCCCCCCCCCCTCCCTCCCTCCCCCATAGTCTCCTGCTATGTCTAGTCCTTGCATGCTCTGCCACAACACTGTTTCCTCTTCCGCCACTCATAACCTGCTATCCCTTCCCATTCCCAACCTGATTCCAGTTTGCTCCTTTTATTCAAAAGCGACACAGCTGAATTCTTCCTGGAGACAGCTGTCACGTGTGTGTGAGGTGTCCATGAGGCTTGATTACTAGTGTGTGAGTGAGTGTCCGTTTTCCTTTCTGAAGAATACTTTGGGTGTAAGCTCAAATGTGTAACAGTCTTTTCCTCGCCCCTGTCAGCAACTCAATGTGAAATCTCCAGTGTGTAGCAATCTATCTTTTTCATTATATTGTTCACTTTGAAAAACATTTACATACTGTAAAGAGAGTGCAAAAGTGATGTCTTCCTACAGTAGTATTACATACAAAATATTATTAGTGCCGTATCCATGTCGGAATCCTCAGTGTTTATCGGTCAGTGTCCAGTGGTGAAGAATGTTCCACAGTGACAGAAAAACATTGTTCACACTTGCATAAAATGACCCAAATTACATGTAGCACAGTCCTTTAGTAATTCATCATACATAATGACAATGTGATAGATCCACCATGTCTGACAATCACTAGTTCAGTGACAATGACATTCAACATTACTTGCTTGATCACTACACAAAACATCACAGTGTTTGTTAATTAGAGGCGCTGTAATCACTTGAAAAGCTTTACACTTTACTATTACTGAGTTTCACTGTTGTTGGATCATGAATTTCATGTACAGAGCATTCGTAATTGTGGCAAGAGTCAACACCGAGAGCTCACCCGACGCAGATGTTACTCATGTACTTTCAAACCATGGAATGCCAATTTTCGGTGATGTATGACTACTTACAGATAAGCGTAAGAATAAACTGTGATTTTGAAAACTACATAATGCCTTAAAAATGTCTGGGTTGGATTTTATTGCTTTAGATGACCTACAAGAACTAACATGATTTTGATTTATAAAAAAAGCTTTGCCGGTCATAAATTAAAAAAAAAAATGCTTAGTCGCTAACTTCTTAAGAAATGTGAATCCCCTCGTTTATATGAATGCATGCCATATTGCAAATTATAATAAATTACATGAAATTATTAATCAATGCCATATGTCATCTTGTACAGAAAAATTGAGGTAACAAAAGTATGTAGTCAAAGGTCAGAATCCAACAGTGATTATGACAAACTCTGTGATAGAAAAGGGGGCTACTTATGAAAGTTTAATTATTGTGGAAGATAACTAGTTTTAGATAATTTGAAATATGTTGCTGGAAAGTCTGAATGCTTAACTTTTGAATGGTGTAGGTCACTTTTCTCAAATATTCTGATTGGCTCATAGGTTTTTTGCATGTAGCAAACTGTGGTGCTAGCATCAGTTATTGTATTTTCTAATTGTGTGTGCCCTAATGAAAATCAATAAAATCAATGGAATCAGAGCAATCAAAATAAGAGTCTGGATAATAAATTCTAGTGAAATTCAGTCAAAATAAAAATTTTAGATTTTTAGGTAGGTGTTACATGCCAACAGGTAAACATATGGAGAACAAGATAAAAATTGGTGAAAAAAGGATTATTTATGCGTGTAGAAAAACGTAACAGATGAGAATAATCTACCTGCTGTAGCACACAACACCTACATTGGGTTGTATAGACAGATATTGCCAAATTTCTGACTATATAATCCAGTGTGTAGACAGTTAATGAGTTCCAAGATAAATCACAATAAAAACAAAATGAAAAATTTTCATAAACTATGTATTTAATTTATTACATGTGCAAATGAACTATAGATTAAAACTGGTCACTGATACAAATTACAAAGTTATACACATTTCATACATTACATCTGTGCAAGTGTATATACTCAAGTTCTTCAAACCAGAAACAAAATTTGTACAATCTTTTTACAAAATTAGACCCATTTTTTTTTTTTTTAACTCAACTCTTGACTTCCACGTTAGAGTAGTTGGATTTCTGAAACACATTTCTATTCATAGTCTACCACCATCCAGGTGGTGAATTCATTTCCAATATCCACACACGCTCTAGTGCTCATCAAACGGTACATGAAAAAAGAAATACAGACAAAATACTGACTCCAGTACACTAGTGACTTATATCTATACCCGTAATACAGGGTGTATGAAAAAGAGTCATCCAATTTGGCATGTCTGTTATTTCTGAAACTAATAAACACATACAATGAATTTTGTTTTTTGATTAACGGGAAACTCAAAAAGGTTCGTGGCCCCTCTCCCCCCACCTAGGTGTTCAATATGCCCGCATTGAGATGAGTGGTGTATGTCAATGCCATATTGAAACTGTTCTCACACTGCAGCAAGTATATCTTGAGTTACAGCATTCCTCAGCTGCTGTTAATGCAATGTGTCAGTTCATTCATTGTTGTTGGTAATGGGGGCACATAAACAGAGTCGTTTATAACCCCCGCCCCCCCCAAGAAATAATCACATAAAGTCAGGTCTGATGTCCTTGGAGGCCAGTAATGTAAGGCTGAATCATTTGGTCCAGTGCGACCGATCCATTGTTCAGTTATCTGTAGATTTAAAAATTCCTGCACTTCCTGATGCCAGTCTGGCCACGCCCCATCCTGTTGGTAGATGAAGTCGTTCGAATCAGTCTCTAACTGTTGGAAGATAAAGTTCTCAAACGTATTGAGATATGTGCTTGCTGTAGATACGTTTACGGCAAAGAAAATTAGACCATACATCTTTTCCCATGAAACTGCACAAAAAATATTAAATTTTGGGGAGTCCCTCATGTTATACAACTTCATGTGTTTGTTCTATACCCCATATTCTCACATTATGACAGTTCACCTTTCTGTTTAAATAGGATATTGGCTTGTCACTAAACACTAAGTGTGGAAGAAAACTGTAATCCTCCAGCTTGCCAAGAATGAAATTATGGAACTCCACATGTTGTTTGCCACCTTCATGAAGAGCTTGCAGTTGCTGAATTTCGTATGGTTTCTGTGTAAATGTTGACACATGTCACACTAGACTGACATCGGACGCATGTTGAGCTGTCGAGCTGCACAGAGAATGGGCTTCTGCGGACACCTTGCGAAACTATGGCGGATGCATTTGATGTCTGTGTCAGACATGCGGTCACGGTCCGACAATTTGCTTTTTCACAAACATCATCTTTCTCGGAATTGTTCATGCCACTGTCTAATGCTGTGTGCTGTAGGAGGATCCACACCATACCTAGTACAAAAGTAATGCTGAACAGTTATTACTGACCTGCACTGTGCAAAATGTAGAACATAAAACACTTTCTGTTATGGGTGTGGTCATCTCATTGTTGGCTCATCTCATTGTCTAATACATTTTTGGATATGATTCTCGAAAAGGCCCAAGTGGTGTCGCGTGTCTTAGGGAAAAATATTAGTGTGTTCGAGCTGAATTGTCAAAGTATATTATTAGCTTCAGCATAACCATTGTATTGTTTTTTGGGTTGATTTGGGGGAAGAGACCAAACAGCAAGGTCATCGGATTAGAGAAGGGTGGGGAAGGAAGTCGGCTGTGCCCTGTCAAAGGAACCATCCCGCCATTTGCCTAGAGCGATTTAGGGAAATCACGGAAAACCTAAATAAGGATGGCTGGATGCAAGATTGAACCGTTGTCGTCCTGAATGTGAGTCCAGCATGCTAACCACTGCGCCACCTCGCTCAGTTCATTGTATCTATTTCTCATTATTAGCGTACAATAGACTTGATGTAAAAGGTCACTTTCAAAATAACACAGGTTATTAAATTGACAGATTTATATTTTATCTCATCACAAAAATTAACATTTTTGTTTACATACAGTTTTGACCACTTTCAGTTCAAAAGGAAAAAAAAAAAACATCTTACATAAAAACATGTCCCAGTCCTTACTTCTACCCAAACTGAAACAAAAATATCACAACTCATTGGTACAAAGCAACAAATGATGCATATTTATTACATTGCTGAGTGAACATTTATCAGAAGAGTAATATTTGTACTGTAAACAAAATTTACTAATATAAAGTGATTATATATGCTTAGAAATATTTTAGTAGTGAACTTTTGGTATCTGAATAATTTTAAATGTTTAAATATTTGTCAGTTATTGATGTGAGAGACAGATGGAATACTGGATGATTAATGTTCTAAAATATCAAATTGATGAGAGAAATGGGTTTCCAATATATTACAGAACATATATAAAGAGTAGAGAATAAAATTCGCACAAATGTTTCCAAACAACAATAGATTGTGAAAGTTCCCCTCATTATAATAAGATTGTACATTTCGAAGAAAGGCAATTAAACAAGTGAATGGTATTGGAGGATTCATAACCAGTTCAGTTCATAACCTATTGAACAGAAGTCCCTGTAGTACAGTATAATGCTTTGCACATTTCTCTCACAATGTTGGAAATGGCATATATAGGTAAAGATTAAAGGAAAACTTCAGTAGACATAGCTATCTTTGTGATTTAACAGAAAACATCTATGTGAAATTTACTCATGAATTTCTTCAGCTCAAACAAATAAAAATCTGAAACAATTTACAAGTACTTAGCAACTTTGTACAACCTTTTAAAAATTATTATTACATTTTCATTTTTGTGTCAGTGAGCATGCATTTGGAATACACTTACATTTGCGTAAGAGAATACAAATGAAATAGTTAATTACAAAATTATGAATAAGTTCTTTTCTCCCAACTTTTTCCCTTCATTGTTCTACCACAAATAAATAATAGCTCATGATTTGGTTAATTCACAAATATTTATACAAAGCAGAATGATCGATGTTTTTTTCTTATCCTTTTTTGGTCCCTCTTTGTATTTAACACACACACCACTGTTCAAATTGTGCTCAGCACGTTTCCTCCTCTTGTTCCCTCTTTTCAGTTATATCACATACAAGTTTCTGAAAATATTTCCATTGTTGTGTTAGTGTTGGAGACTGACATGACTTAATAAAAAGAGTAAGTGTTCATGAAGGTAAAAATGTTTAAAATGGGTGTGAATTCCATGAGGTCTTATATCTAATTACAGACAGAAAGCAAATTTTAAATTGCTTCAACATCACGCAAGCACAGATTTCACATGTAGCTTAGTAACAGATCTACATTTCAAGAGAATAAATCAACAATGGAAAATGTAGGATGGAATGTAACAATATTACGAGAAGGAAAGTTGCTACCCACCATATAGCGGAGATGCTGAGTCGCAAATATGCACAACAAAAAGACTTTCACAATTAAAGCTTTCGGCCTTCATCAACAATACACACACCTACCCACGTGCGTGTGTGTGTGTGTGTGTGTGTGTGTGTGTGTGTGTGTGTGTGTGTGTGTATTGTAGACGAAGGCTAATGGCCGAAAACATTAGTTGTGAAATTATTTTTGTTATGCCTATCTGCGACTCAACGTCTCCACTATATGGTGAATAGCAACTCTCCTTCTCATAATATTGTTTCAAAGGGATAATTTTTTTTGTACTAACTATAAGACACACAACATACATAAAGAAATTGCTTTGTTTTATATAAATTGAAATGTCTAGTCAGTCTTACTTTTCCTCTCAGGCAGATGGCTGATATCAGTGATTTATATTTGTAGTGAAATACAATCTAACCTCGATATAACAAATTTCATGGGACCATGAAAATTAAATTTTACTGTACCAGGGTTGTTGTTACAATGAGGTTTTGTTGCCATGACTCGGAGCAAGGAGTCATGTTTTTGCGGCCGAGAAGTACATTACTGCAGTACTTTTCTGATGATAAATGACATTAAAAGACGAATATTGAAACACATTTTGTTCACTTCATTTATTAATATTGTACCTGTAAAATATCTTACTTTTTTGTACAGAAAAATTCTCTTATTTTCATTTGTTTTGTTTTTTTCTTTAACATTCTCTTGTGAATATTGTCTTTATCTCCTGTAAAGCAATCAATTTCTGCACTGAAACACTCGGGATTGAAGATGCTACATGCTGAATGGTTTCCAACTGACCTATTCACTCCAACAGAGGAGGGGGATTTGCGCTTATCACATCACTGTCATCAGAATCTTCATCAGGCGAATTGCCCTTTAACTCCTCGATGATGGATTCAGGCAGTATATGCTTCAAACACCAACGCCTCATCATCCAGTGACAAGTATTCAACTACTGAAGCATCTACGGTTTTACCAGTAACTGCCGAATAAATCTGCAGAACACTCTGAATATCATGCTCCGTTCTTTCATCCACCACAACATTTTCACCAAAATCTTCACTTTCAGAAATTCTTGAATTTTTCCAGCAGTTTACATTCACATTCAGCTGTTCCAGGAACTAGCAATCAATCACAAGCCTACTTCACATTGAAACTGTAGG
This sequence comes from Schistocerca cancellata, assembly GCF_023864275.1. Classification (NCBI taxonomy): domain Eukaryota; kingdom Metazoa; phylum Arthropoda; class Insecta; order Orthoptera; family Acrididae; genus Schistocerca; species Schistocerca cancellata. The sequence goes on along the minus strand of NC_064630.1, from coordinate 779,255,287 downwards.
AATTGCTCACCTTTCTTACAGTGTTTGCGATCACATGTTAAACTAAACATGAACGGTATTTTGTCTTGCAGTTCTTAATTATCCCCATATCTAGTGGCTGAAGAATCGAAGTAAGGTTCGGGGGAAAGTAGCATAGTTCAACGTTCTTCAACGCTGGCATTTTGTTATGCACACTACAATTATCCACCAGCAACGCAATTTTCTTATTCTTCATTGCCATCTCTCTATCAAGTGAAAGCAGCCACGCACTAAAAAGAGTAGACGTCATCCATTCTTTTTTATCTGCCTTGTAAAAGAAATCACATTTACAATACAACTGTAGCAAAACATTACGGCTGAAGCTATACTATAATGAATTAACATATAAATTAAAGGAAAGTAAAATAAAATGTATGTATCCTCTTACCTGGTAAGCTTCTTACATTTTTGAAGCACCGTGGGTTTGCTGATCGATCATCCGATCACCAGTGGTGTCAATTTGTGTGTCCCTGGCGCGTTGCTGCAGAGAAGAATAGTTCGGTGTACTTTAGACTGCTTCCCTTCTTTACACGTTTCTCCTCTAGAGGCCATAGTCTTCTCTGGCTTCAGTTGACAAGTTTTCAGGACTGTATTTTTCTGACAGTTTACACATGGTGTCTTTCCTCTAAAATTCTACATCACCCTAAAGGTCCTGATTTTTTGTCTCCAGAAATCACTTTAAAAATGATCCCATGCATGTTCTTAAATCTTTGCAACCATCCGTTACTTGCCTTAAAATTAGAATCGCCAAACAACTTGCGAAATCTAAGGCTTTTTGACATATCTACAGACCATTAATTGGTACATTCTGCACACGCATTTCATTAAGCCACTGCAGTGTACCACTGTCCACATCGTCAGCAGCAGCTGTCTTCATTCTTTTTCTTGAAGGGTTAAATTTGCACATACAAAAGTTTCTTCAGCTTCTTTTCGTTTTTTAAGGATTGATTGTACAAGCCCATACTTCTTCACCACGTCAGTTTGTTTCATTCCATTATCAATGTCTTTGGAAACATCCATTTTTGTCACCAACCTTATTTGTTTTCGAGTTACAGCCATTGTCCAAATCTTATCGAAGTCCAAAGCATTTACATAAACTAAAAACAGTACTGTAGTATATAGGGAAGCTTCTGGAAATAAAGTGCCGAAAGTCTACTAGTTAAATAAACAATAATTACCGCCGTAGTGAGATTCTTGAATGTAGGAAATAGTACATTCCTCGAAATTTTGTCTTCGTTATTACAGTGTGTTGCTAAATTTACTTCTTCATTGTAATGAGGGTATTTTTTTCTAGATCTCACATTTATATATATATTTCAAAATGTACAAAAAAATCAAAAGATAATAGATGTAAGAAATCACAAAAAGAATACTAATTAATTAAATATGTTTCACAATGACCCACTTTAGGGTTGTTGAGTAGTGATTTGCTTATTTACTTTACACACAAACACTGTCTCTCTCCACCCTCCCTCCTTCCCTCCCCTTCACCTTCTCTTTCCCATTTCACTACCATGAGATACATAATCACATTTCCCAACCTTCAACTCCCTCATTATTGACAAATTTGTCAGGTAGTTCTTTGGAAAAAAAAAAAGAAAAAAAAAAAACGGTGAAAAATATGAAATCTGATTATCTCTCTTTCTCCTCTGCTATCACCCTGCATTGAGATGACTGCTTTGCTTTTCTCCCAATAATACTGACCAATGAGACATCTTTTGCTTACCATAGTTTAGTTTAAATAGATGATATAAACATTTCTCTTCCCACTCATGAATTATCCTTAACTTTTTCTGATATTACAGTTATAGGACACTCTGTGTCAATCACTTATCTTCCAGTGGTCTATTTTAACTATAATGTAAGGACAACCTATTTTTTATCAAGTTCCTGCCCTTTAGAGATTTTATATAATAAACCATTTCAACATCTTTGAAACTTCCATCAATTCCATCTCTTTCCGTTTTTGCTAAGGTGACAGAAATTTCACTTTCTGCAACACTAATAGTAATGTCAAATTCTACATTGCTGATATTGGATTCTAACATTGACTAAACACAAAACAATTTATTATTAGTTGTAATCAAACAGTGGAAAATCCTGGATGGAATGTAACAATATTATGAGAAGGATAGTTCCTACTCACCATATAGTGGAGGTCCTGAGTCGCAGATAGGCACAACAAAAAGACTCTCACAGGAGACTCAGCATCTCCGCTATATGTTGTGTAGCAACTTTCCTTCTCATATTATTATTATTAGTTAAACATTTTTCACTCAGTTCCTTTTCCACTTTTTGGATGAAATAATTTTGAGTATTGGGCTGTGTCATTGTAAACAACAAAATTGCTGACATTTCGACCCTGACTTGCTGCAGTCCTCTTCAGGGTGTTTCACTGGAGTATGCCGGTAAATGTCTCCCTTTATATACTGACAATTTGTGAGAAGGGTAGTTGCTACCCATCATATAGTGGAGATGCTGTCTCACAGACAAGCACAACAAAAATACTGTCAGACAAAGCTTTTGGCCAAACAGGCAACACACACACACTCTTTCGGCCAAACAGCCTTCTCAGAATAGTTAAAACACACACACATATACACACACACACACACACACACACACACACACACACACACACACACACACACAACTGTTTGGTCAAAAGCTATGTTTGACAGTCTTTTTTCTTGTGGCTATCTGTGACTCAGCATTTCTGCAATATATTGAGTGGCAATTGTTGTTGTTGTTGTTGTTGTCTTCAGTCCTGAGACTGGTTTGATGCAGCTCTCCATGCTACTCTATCCTGTGCAAGCTTCTTCATCTCCCAGTACCTACTGCAACCTACATCCTTCTGAATCTGCTTAGTGTATTCATCTCTTGGTCTCCCTCTACGATTTTTACCCTCCACGCTGCCCTCCAATACTAAATTGGTGATTCCTTGATGCCTCAGAACATGTCCTACCAACCGGTCCCTTCTTCTGGTCAAGTTGTGCCACAAACTTCTCTTCTCCCCAATTCTATTCAATACTTCCTCATTAGTTATGTGATCTACCCATCTAATCTTCAGCATTCTTCTGTAGCACCACATTTCGAAAGCTTCTATTCTCTTCTTGTCCAAACTATTTATCGTCCATGTTTCACTTCCATACATGGCTACACTCTATACAAATACTTTCAGAAATGACTTCCTGACACTTAAAACCTGGTTCCTAAATCTCTGTCTTACCATCATATAATCTATCTGAAACCTGTCAGTATCTCCAGGCTTCTTCCATGTATACAGCCTTCTTTTATGATTCTTGAACCAAGTGTTAGCTATGATTAAGTTATGCTCTGTGCAAAATTCTACCAGGCGGCTTCCTCTTTCATTTCTTAGCCCCAATCCATATTCACCTACTACGTTTCCTTCTCTCCCTTTTCCTACTATCGAATTTCAGTCACCCATGACTATTAAATTTTCTTCACCCTTCACTATCTGAATAATTTCTTTTATTTCATCATACATTTCTTCAATTTCTTTGTCATCTGCAGAGCTAGTTGGCATATAAACTTGTACTACTGTAGTAGGTGTGGGCTTCGTATCTATCTTGGCCACAATAATGCGTTCACTATGCTGTTTGTAGTAGCTTACCTGCATTCCTATTTTCCTATTCATTATTAAACCTACTCCTGCATTACCCCTATTTGATATTGTGTTTATAACCCTGTAGTCACCTGACCAGAAGTCTTGTTCCTCCTGCCACTGAACTTCACTAATTCCCACTATATCTAACTTTAACCTATCCATATCCCTTTTTAAATTTTCTAACCTACCTGCCTGCTTAAGTGATCTGACATTCCACGCTCCGATCCGTAGAACGCCAGTTTTCTTTCTCCTGATAACGACATCATCTTGAGTAGTCCCCGCCCGGAGATCCGAATGGGGGACTATTTTACCTCCGGAATATTTTACCCAAGAGGACGCCATCATCATTTAATCATACAGTAAGGCTGCATGCCCTCGGGAAAAATTACGGCCGTAGTTTCCCCTTGCTTTCAGCCGTTCGCAGTACCAGCACAGCAAGGCCGTTTTGGTTATTGTTACAAGGCCAGATCAGTCAATCATCCAGACTGTTGCTCTTGCAACTACTGAAAAGGCTGCTGCCCCTCTTCAGGAACCACACATTTGTCTGGCCTCTCAACAGATAACTCTCCGTTGTGGTTGCACCTACGGTACGGCCATCTGTATCGCTGAGGCACGCAAGCCTCCCCACCAATGGCAAGGTCCATGGTTCATGAGGGTATTTCGCCTGTTTCATACATCTTGCTCACCAGATGGTAGAGTTTTGTCAGGACTGGCTCTCCCAAGGCCGTCAGTAGTTCCAATGGAATGTTGTCTACTCCGGGGGCCTTGTTTCGACTCAGATCTTTCAGTGCTCTGTCAAACTCTTCACACAGTATCGTATCTCCCATTTCATCTTCATCTACATCCTCTTCCATTTCCATAATATTGTCCTCAAGTGCATCGCCCTTGTATAGACCCTCTATACTCTCCTTCCACCTTTCTGCTTTCCCTTCTTTGCTTAGAACTGGGTTTCCATCTGAGCTCTTGATGTTGATACAAGTGGTTCTCTTATATCCAAAAGTCTCTTTAATTTTCCTGTAGGCAGTATCTATCTTACTTCTAGTGAGGTAAGCCTCTACATCCTTACATTTGTCCTCTAGCCATCCCTGCTTAGCCATTTTGCACTTCCTGTCGATCTCATTTTTGAGACGCTTGTATTCCTTTTTGCCTGCTTCATTTACTGCATTTTTATATTTTCTCCTTTCATCAATTAAATTCAATATTTCTTCTGTTACCCAAGGATTTCTACTAGCCCTCGTCTTTTTACCTACTTGATTCATTTCATAATATTGTCATTATTCCATCCCGGGTTTTTCATTGTTTCCTTTATATACTGCCATTTTTATTTATCTTGTTTGCTACCAATGCCACATATGTGAAACCTAATTGGACAGTTTGAAGAGGTTGTTGTTATGGAGGGGCGGCTATATGGTATGCTGTTGCTTGTGCTACCCTGGTGGCTGATTGGAAGGCAACTCTAGCAGGTGATTGGTAGAAGGTAGCGTAGCAGCTGTCTGTCCTGTGCCAGTCTGATAAGTGATTGGCAGACAGGCTCTCATTGGTGATTAGAAGGTAATAGCTTGTGTCTAGGGGGTAGCATTTTCCTGCAGCAAGCCATTAAGGTCACTTGGCAGCTCTCTTGTGGTTGCTGCTTATACTGTTAAACCTGGGGCAAGTGGTGCTGTGGACTGGCAAACACATATGGTCCACTAGGCTAGAATTGCTGGCAGCCAGGCCACAAATAACTTGTAGCCATCACTCAATTGCCTTCCTTATTTTCAGTTGCTGCATCCATGCCTGCCGAGGAAGCAAGGCCACATTTTTGGTGGTGTTCTGCCACAGCTGACTTGTTATTCTGTCCCAGTCACGTATAACTTTCCTGCTCTGAATGGGTCTTCCCGTTTCACTGACACAGACTTCATCACATTCACATGGAAGTTCATAGCCACCTGCAGTGTGGAGAGCATTCATGGGATCCTTAGAGAGGCCTCAACAAATCTTGGATCTTGTGGCCACTCTGGTATAAAGGTCTGATTTCTGTGTGATGCAGAACCACATAAGGCATGCAAGCAATGGGAAGAGTATCTTCTGTACCTTTTTCTGTTTTGTCTTTGCTGTAGCTCAATGCTCATTGTATGTTTTTCTTATATCCATTTGCATGGAATGTTGTCTTGAGCTCAGTCAGTTCTTGTTGTATGTGGTTGGCATCTCTAATCCAGTTAGCTCAGGCTGTCGGCACAGCATTCTTTTGTGCTGGATGGTGTTGCAAATCCACGTGTAGGTACCTGTCGGTGTGCATCAGCTTCCTGTAGACATTATAGCCTAGTTTGCCACTAGATTTTCTGTAGACCTCAGCATTCAGAAACTGAATCACACTGTTGTTTTCCATTTCTAGCATGAACTATATGTTCTTGTATAAGCTGTTGAGGTGCTCATGAAATCTGTGTATTTCTGCTTGCCCATGTGGCCATATGATTGAATCTGTCATCCACATACCTCAGCCAGCCTGTCGGCCGGCACTGAAGAGAGGGGCCAGAAATGACCCGGGTGGTGATGGCACCATCGCAGGCATACCCATGCAGGTGAGATGTCAGCAGCAGGGGGTGCCAACATTGAAACGAGATCCATGGTGGCATTTGGGGACCTCACCGGCAGGAGGAGGAGATGGCTGGTACAGTGCCTGCTGACCATCCAGTGCCACAGGTTGCTGTTGATGCTCATTCACACCCAGCCTCTGATGCTAACTTGGGGGACTAAAAAAAACATCAGAATGATTATCTTTATAGCAACATTTCTTTGTGTGCACTATCAGACACATAACTCTGATCAGTTAATGTTGGGAAACAACACTAAAGAATGTTCCAGAGCTAGTTGTTCCATGACATAGAAGATGATTATGATGATACTCGTCTAGTTAATTCGATGAAACTGATGGCTCAGCTCGTTTCCCATACTCTTTTGGCTGATTCTCAAAGAGGCCCCGGTGTTGCACATTTGAAGCAAAAATATTAATGTGTTTGAACTGAATTTTCGAAGTATAACTGTAGCTTCACATAACCATTGCATCCACATCTCGTTAGTAAAATACTATATACTTGCTGTAAAAGGTCACTTTCAAAATAAACACTGGGTACGAAATTGAAAGATTTGTATTTCTTCTCATCACAAAAATTAACATTTTCATGTACATTCAATTTTGACCACTTCCAGTTCAAATAAAAAAATCTACATTTTATGCAAAAATATGTCCCAGTCCTTACTTTTCCACGTCTGTTAACACCAACAGCTCTTCAAAGACTCTTTGGACAAAGCACCAAATGATGCGTATATAATACATGCATGTGTTAACATTTATGAAGAAGTAATATGTACACCATAAATAAAATTTTTACAGATATAAAATGATTATATATTCTTAAACATAATTTTGTAATGAAGTTTTGATGTATAAATAATGTTAATGTTTAAATATCTGCCTATTGCTGACATTAGAAACAGGCAGAATATTACAGGATAATTAATGTTCTAAAACGTCAACACATGAAAGAAATGGGTTTCTAAAATATTCCAAAACATATATAAAAAGGATAGGATAAATTTCAAATAAATATTTCCTAAAAACAAATAAATCACGAAAGTGCCCTACATGAATATAAGAGACATAAATTTCGAAGAGACATAGTTAAAAAAGAAATGGTATTAGAGTGTTCATTATCCAGGAGCTGTATTGGCATCTACTATTGAGCAGAAGTCCCTATGGTACAAATTTGTTATAAGGTGAAGTCAAAACAGAGGAAGGGAGCTCCAAGGATGGTGGAGAATGAGAGAACCTGGATTCCAGGAGGGAGGAGGATCTGGAAGTTTTGTGCGGGGGTGGTGGAAGCCAGCTTGGTTCCAATGGCAGGCCAGCAGCCTGGCCTCCGCCTGCAGCATGAAGACTCTCTCACCCCACTGGTTATGCACAACCACTATGATCCAGTGCTCATGGTGACAAAAAGCCCGGACGGAGGTCTCTGGTGTGTTTCATGGCAACTGTGGCACACGAGGAGGGCATTGGCACGCAGCAGGAGGTTTAGGACTGTGCGTGGTCAGTCAGGATCTTCTCACACAACTGAGAAAACAGGTGAGGGTATCTTCAGCTGGGGTATGCCTTATGTACTTCTTCATTTGTGTCTTGAACGTCTGATCGAGGTTTTCTGCCTCCCAGTGTGACTGAAGCTGTAACGGGAGCAGCCTGACAATGTGGATATCTTGTTGTGTCCAAAATTCTTAAAAACTCTGCGAGATAAACTGTGGGCCATTGCCAGTTACCAGGGGGTGGGGAGAACATCGATGGAGAAGATCTGGCTGAGGGCCCGCACCAATGATTCTGTTCCTAATAGAGTGCCATTTTAAAATTTATAGAAACTGAGAGTAGACATCGATGATCACTGACCAGTAAACATCCAGAAAGGGGTTTTCAAAATTGAGATGGTCTCACTCTGGCCATGGAGAGTAATACTGCCACGAGGTAACCTGGTGACCTGCACACATAGAACAAGGGGCAATTAAATGTTCAATCTCACAATCAATTTCCAGCCAGTAGACGTGCTGGCAGGCCAGCATCTTTGTTCTTGATACACCACAGCGATCATTGTGCAGGAGATGCAGGATGTCCCACCTGAGGAGGGTTTTGGGCATGAACACATGCGGCAAAGAGTGTTCTGTAGGTAACAAAATAACACCACTGATAGGAGTCAATCTGTGACGCAGGACAAAATAATTATGAGTGGAAACCGATACACAAGCTGGAGGTCGTTCCAGCCACTCGTGCTGAATAAACTGCAACACCTGTCGAAGTACAGCAACTGAACTGGCCGCATTGGCGATGTGGGAGCTGGTGATAGAGAACACACCCAGCGTCCACAGAGCTTCGTTGCCAAGATAGAAACAAAAAACTTCATCCTGGTCAAAGCTGGGGTTGAGTCTTGTAGGGAGACAGAGGAGGGCATTGGCATTCATGTACTGAGTTGTCAGTCGAAAGAGGATGAAGTAGTGATGGTGACTGAGGAACAGAGACCACCATTATTGAAATCTGTGTGACGTCTTACCTGGCAGGTGTGCCACAGGGCTAAATAGGGAATATAAATGTTTGTAGTCCGTAACCAGGTGAAACTTGATGACATAGAGAAACACATTAAACTTCTTGATTTTACATATAATGGCAAGGGCTGCCTCCTCAATTTTCAATTAATATTTCTGTGCCGAGTTGAGTGCCTTTCAAGGTAAAAGCCATGGACTGTTGTGAACCATCTATATTATGTTAAGACACCATACCTCAATTGCTTTGGTAGCCACAACAAGCTGCTGACTTGGCTGCTATGTGGCCAGGCATGGGGTGGAATGCAGACCATTTTTCAGTTTCTGGAATGCTTGGTCATAGGCAGGCATCCAAACGATTGATGCACTGTTCTTGAACAGTTGATTGTAAAGATATTCTGCTGTAGCTTGTGGTAATACGTGACTTTGCCTAAAAATGCCTGGAGGATGTGGGAGGACCTCAATAGCCCCAATATGACTGTTTGGTGCTTGTATCCCCAACAGGAAATGGCATGCCCCAGGTATTTAGTACAGAATTGGAATAAACAGGACTTATCTGATGTGCACTTAAGACCCACATCCCACAATGTCCAAAACAGAAGCCGAAGGTTCGAAGCTGGTCTTAAGTGGTGGGACATGTGATGACAGTATCTAAAGGTAGCTGGTCCAACAAGGGATTCTTTGTGTGAGTTGTTTCCAATAACACTGAAAAAGAGCTGGAGCACTATTGACTCCAAAAACCAATTGGTTGTACTTGTGGATACCATATGGTATATTGACAACAAGAAGCTGATATGACTACATCAAGTGGTAGCTGCAAATATGCTTTTCGCCAATTCAGTTTCAAAGAATACTGCCATACTGCCTCCCCTCCCCCCACCCCCGTCAGTTTTGTCATGAGTTCTTGTGGGCAGTGAATGGGATACATATCGACCACAGGCCACTAATTGACAACCACCTTGAAATTGCTGAAAAGGCAGAGCTTGCCCATTGGTTTCTTAATAATCACTAATGACACAGCACATTGACTGGACAATAAGGGCCCCATTACACCCAATGCTGTCATTGTATCTAATTATTTTATTTGATCACGAGGTGCTAGAGGCACATGGCAGGCACAAAGAAAAATGAGATGGGTTTGAGGATGATGTACTGCCTAATCTGTGACTTTATATATCCCTTGCACAGGTCATCCAATTCTTGATGAGGTATGAGGGCACACAAAATGTACTGTATCAGTGACCGTGAATACGAATGCTGTGAAAGCATCCAAGCCAAACAAATTTTCTGTAAAGTCTCTGTCCACCAAAAGGGTTATCAATGAATGTCCCAACTCCTTGTATGTCATCTCTCCCATAAACTGTCCAAAAATAAGGAATTTGTTGCCAGTTACAACTGACAAGTTAGCATGAAGCAGGAGACAGAAACCGAGGTGCAGATAAGTGTTAGCGTTCAGAAGTGATGCTGCTGCACCCGTATCCACTTGCAGTTGAGCAGGTTTGCTGTTGAAGGACACATTGATTAACTGTTGCAACATTGTCACACACATGGTTAACAGCATTAATTTCCATAGCTCGAGACTTCAAAGTCACAGCTGCAGATGACGGAGAGTTGCTGACCATTGGTATGTGTTGTGTCCTTTCTTTCAACAATGACAGCAATAAGCCCAACACTAAGAATGGGCCAGCAGGTCGTGTTGAACAAAATAAGTAGGGCAGAAGGTGGAGTTCCTTAGATTGAGCAGTAACATAGCTATACTTTTGACGTACTCATACATCTTGCAACTCCGCACCCCAAGTCCAATAAGACTGTTGAAGCTGTTTCCTGTGCTGGCAAAACTCCAGTCTCGTAGAAATCACACAAGTATGCTTGTGATAATAAGTCAGCAAACAATATATTTCATCAAATGACAGAGATGTAGGATCCTTAAGGGGGCTAATTTGCCTAACAAGTGGTAAATTTGGGGTGAGATCCATGACAGAAAGAGAGCTTTAAAAAAAGTCGTCATCTGTTACTTTGAAGGCAATGAAGCATTGCCATAGGCATTTCTCATACGATTCCCAATCTTCGCCAGCTTCGTCATAGTTGTGGAAACAAGGCAGATAGGCTGGCAAATTTTGAGGCCATGTTAACAGGCATGTCAACACCCTGTCCAGCATGGCCATGTGTTCCTGCTGCTGCATTTTCAGCCAGCTCTGGCTGTCCAGCTGCTGCTTCAGCGAACTCTGAAGAACGACTTCCAAGGATGCATCTCTCAACATTGCAACTTCGTCGAAAAACACAAGTTAATAACGAACTGTACTCATCGCATTTTGGTTAGTACACACACAAATAAGTAAGCAAGGAATAACCAAATCACTTTAATTAGAACACCAGTCTAAAGTTCCATGCAGAGTCTACTTACATAGCTAGGTTGAGTCCAGAAAACTAACATGAGAACTGAGTCAAGTGAGCACTTTAAAGAACCATAGCATAATGAGGAAGAGAACCCTGTTCTCCAAGATTGTAATAGTTGATTGCTAGTCTGATTTCCAAGGTGGCACTGTCCATGGGCTGCACTTGCTGGCTTTGCTATGTTGCTGTCATTGCTGTTTGATTGTGCCTTCACCCTGCAACCACCAGGCGCGAGTGAGATGAAGTGTTACTAAATGAGCTGGTGCCCCCTGTCTCATTATGTTTATGGCCAACATGGCACAGGCGTGGTATATGTAGAAACATAGGGTTACCACTCAAATTATTACTGTTCAAGTAGTCATATGACTTAAATAAAATATGAGTGTTCAATGGTCATGTGAGAAGCAGAAAAGACTGTTTCATAGGCTATAGTAATACAGTACATAAAAACTCTCACAGATGTTTATGACAGATAGAGTAAGTAAAGGTACCTTCAGCCAAAAGGTTGGTTTGGAGTCTTTAGCAGACACAGTCCTGTTGGAGTTGCTATGACCTGGCCTACCTCTGACTTATCCAACCTGTTACAGGGAGTCATAGTGCAGCTTGACATTTTTCACTGTAACCAGTCACTGTCACAGGTGAAAGAAGTTTTGGACCATGTGCCATACAGTCCCGACCTAGCTCCTAGCGATTTTCGCCTTTTCCGGTACCTGAAACACCATCTTGGCGGGCAGCGCTTCAATGACGACAATGAAGTGAAAGCGGCTGTGAACTCTTGGCTGTCGGAGCAGGCGGCCGAATTCTTTGAAGAGGGAATTAAAAACTTAGTTGTACGGTATGACAAGTGCGTAAATAAACAAGGCAACTATGTAGAAAAATAGGTAAAAGTGTGTAGAATCAGAAAATAAAAGTTTTTTTTACAAAAGTATTTGTATCTTTTTTTAAAAATAAAAATGGCCCTTACTTAAAAAACAACCCCCGTATATTGAAGTGGCTGTTAAAGTCACTGGTGGTGTTAAGTACAGTACAGGGTGTCCCAATCAAACCTCCCTGATTTCAAGGACCCAGAAGAGAAAAACCACAGTAGATACGACAATGAAAAATGCATCACATTGTAGAGCATCTCAAAGAATTTATATTCCCCCGTCAGAAGTGCCAAGTATCGTCGCCAAGGTGCAGCTTGGTCTCATGAAGTGAAAATGGCGACTCCACAGCAGTGTGCGCAAGCAGTAGTGTGGTTTGCAGAAACAAAATCGCTGATTACTGTGCAAAGAAATTATCGTTGTGTGTATGAATGTGATCCACCTGATGTGAAAACAATTAAGGAATGGTATAGGAAGTTTCTGGCAACAGGAACTGTTCTGAAACATTCTGGCAGTGCATGTTACAGAGTTTCAGAAGAGACATTGGAAGACACCAGACAAGCCCATGTAAGTCAATTTGTCAAGCATCTGGGCAACTTGATGTTCCTCAATCAACAGTGCATCTGTAGTTCACCAACATCTTCATATGTGTGCTTCATATGCGTGCTTACAAAGTGCAAATTCTGCAACATCTGACATCGAACGACAAACCACACCGACAAAAATTTGCTGTGGATACGCTGCAGCATGTTGATATGGATGCCACCATATTCCTGGAAAGATGTTTATACTCAGATGAGGTAACCTTTCATCTATCAGGAAGGGTAAATAGGCCTAATGTTTGGATTTGGGGTTCGCAAAATTCGCATGTTGTCACTGAACGTGTTCATGATAGCCCTAAACTAAACGTGGTGTGGGCTAATGCACAACAGGATTGTTGGACCGTTCATCTTTGCAGAATAAACAGTGAATGGGTCAGTATATATGGACATGTTGGAGCAGTTTGTGTACCCTCAGATACAAGACTTGCAACCCAGCATCATTTTTCAACAAGATGGAGCTCCGCTGCATTGGTCAACGGCTGTTCGCAGGTTCCTGGATAGGAAATTTCCCAATCATTGGATCGGACACTGAGGACCCATTGCCTAGCCACTATGTTCACCTGACAGTATGCCAATTGATTTCTTCATGTGGGGATTCGTTAAGGACTGCCTGTATGAGACCAAAGTGGACGATATTCCTACGTTGTGACATTGTATCACTAATGCGATTGCAACAATAACAGAGGAAATGTCACAAACAACTTGGCAAGAAATTGAATATAGACTTTATATTCTTCATGCAACAAATGTTTCACATGTAGAAGTATATTGATGATAAATAAATAAATTCTTTGAGATGCTCTACAATGTGATGCATTTTTCATTGTCATATCTACTGTGTTTTTTTTTCCCCTGGGTCTTTGAAATCAGGGAGGTTTGAATGGGACACCCTGTATGTTGAAGAACCAAGCAGTCAACTTAGTGATCAGCCCAATTTTGACAGTTTTAGCCATTCATGTGTACCCACATAGAACACAGCTTGCTTGGTAGATAACTTGGCTGCTTTCACCATTGATCAAGTAGCAAATGCCTGTGACAGGATTGCGGTGGCAGGTGGTGAGTGAATATATGGGGCATATATCTTTCTTCTGTGTTTCATTATGAAAATGTACTCTGGAGGAAGAATCGTGAGTAGAAATGACGTAAAGGTGGATTGTCATATGTGATAGATACCTTTTTGAAAGATGAGGCTTGGCATACAGGATTGTAAGTAGGAGTGGTGTAGAGGTGGCCTAGGATGGGCAGCAGCTGCCCGTTTGCAGAGTGATGGTTGGATTTTGAATACGGTATCTTTAAGTTCAGAGCATTATGAGATGTAGTCAAAATCCTGTCAAGGATGTTAACCACATTTCTCTAAGCTTGTGTGGTGAAAGAGAATAAGATTCTGTTACTAATTTCCAGTGTCAATGGATTTGTTGAGTTACAGGATGAAATTGTGTGTGGTATCCCTTAGTGGATCCCAGATTTTTTTCTGACAGGCACTGTTCTGTCAGAGTCTACATTGTTGCAGTTACTATAACAATTATGTGTTAAACATCAGAGCGAGTCTGCAATGGAAACTGGAAAAAATGAAGAAAGTATCTGTAAAATTACTGGCTCTGGAAAAAAGGATAGATCATGTGAGATGTCAAGAAACAGGGAAGGAGCTGAGTGGACACATGGATAATGAGAGGGAACAAGACAGCAAGAAAAGGTCAACACGCTAAAAATAAATCATGTACTGTAATGTTAAAAATTGATGTTAATTACTCTAAAGAAAATAGCATGTTAATAGGTTTAGGAAAAGCATAAAAATATTTATCAGAGCCATGTTTATATTGGACATTTACATCTATGACATTTTTTTTAAGAAATTTAGTACTGGTCTGGACTGCAGCTGAATCTCAAGTATTATTTATTCACTGTTCTTTGAGAGTAGCCATCTGAAATGTAAGTAAATCTTTGCACCTACAGTATTTGGTCTGAGGTTGCCTGTAACTATACTTACGTGAGGCAGTATAGTCATATCACTGGACACCCCTTAACCAAGGACAATTTTGTGCCCTAAGTCATAAATCAGTGCCTTGCATTCAAGCAGTAAGTTACAGCATGGGTATCATGGCTGCCTCACCTTCTCATAATTATGTAAGTAAGAATAGAAGAGCCATAAGAAGAACAAAGTTAAGAAACATAGAGAAGAGAGCAATTCCTGAGATGGAAAGAGAAAGACAAATTGGGACTTACTTTGTGGTTCAGTTAGTACAGGCAATTAATCATATTTTGTTGAGATTGAATAAATGGTTGTTATGAACAGGGAAGATGAAAGTGATGTTAATCTTGATGGAGTGCAATGCAACAGAAGCTGGTGAGTTTTGATGGCACAAAACATCTTTGATGAAAAAAATATTTTTTTTTCTTTTTCCTTTATCTTTATGTTGCCAGTACTATGATGCTCCTTAGGATGTTTAATATTACGTATATTACAAGTTGTCTTTACTACTATAGGAATATCAGAATATAACAAGTTACAGGGATCTGTAATGCGACCTTTCTGTTCCAGATGATGATTGACACAAGATCACATTCATTATTATATGCTGGCGGTGAACTTAGTTTATTGTGGTAATGACCCAAAAAGCATTTGAAAATTGTATAGAGGCTATAGTTTCTCGTGCTTCTTACTGATTCAGAGTCCACAGATACCTTAATTTTTTTTGGGAGCATGTGATTGGTGAACATGGGGCCTTGAGGCCTTTGCAGTACTGTTTCCCCTTCCATGCTCCAATTCTAACTCTGGATGTGTTCTGGAGAGATTGCTGACACAGGGTTTCAACCATTGATACAGGTTATTCTGTCACTCTGAACATGTTTCAATGACCATCATAGTGTGCAGTTGTTGAATGTTTTGGAGAGTGTGGATTTAGCATCTTGGCTGTGTTATGCATTACAGTGTCAGGTGACCCCTCAGATGGAAGTGGGTACTGGTGTCCCAGTGTTTTCTAATGAGCTACACAGATGGCATTTGTCATTTGTAGGCATTGAATTCAACCAAGCACATGCAGTACTACATTTTAGTACAGCACAAGTTGCAAGAGTGGTATACTTGATCTAAAAAGGGTGGAATTTTGGCCATGTGGCTGCAGATGCCAATACCTCTCCATGTGTCAGCCATAGGTTGTGGACATGCCACAGGGAGAGGAGACAGATCAGTACACAAGGTGAGTTGGATAAGGTTATTGATGCATTACAACCCCAGATGAAGACCAATATCTGCCCGTCTCTGGGTTGTGGAATCACAGATATCATCAGAACACTGCAAGATGATCTCAGAAAGGCCAGCTGTGCTTTGTCCAGTAAGACTGTAATGAACAGGTTACTAGGAAGAATCTCATGAACCGGATGTCCTGTTCAAGTACCCCACATGACATGACAAAGTCTTGCTGATTGTCTTCAGTTTTGCCGTTCCCATGTCAACTAGCAACTTCGTCACTGGACAAATGCGCTTTTCTCAGATGAGTCCTGATATCCTCTGACATTAGGTGAAGGCCATATTCATGTTCAGAGACCCATGGTGAGCATTATCTTCCAACTGTTATCCAGGAAAATAACAGAGTTCCAAGTTCCTGTGATGTTGTGGGGAGGTTTCATTGTTGACAGCCATGTGGATCTTGTTGTCCAAGGGTTGCCTTACTGCCAGGTAGTACATCAAACAAATCCTGTTGGACCATGTTGTTTTTGCTGCATATGGTGGTGGCCCTGAATTCCTTTTAATGCTAGGGCCTATGTGGCAGGCGTCAGCAGGAATTTTTTGCGAAGCCTGGACTTTTGAAGCAATCAAATGGCCGGCAGTGAGTCCTAATCTAAACTTCATCATGCTTATGTAGGATATGCTTGACAGATGTGTGTGTGGTCATCCTGTTCCACCACAGACTCTCCAAGAATTCTCATAGACACTCACTGAAGAATGAGAATGGATACCAACCTATACAAAAAGGAAACTCAATCTCATTATGTGTTGCACACAGAAGGGATGAATGGCTGTTGGGGTAAAATTGTCGTTAGCAAGCAGCCTCTGTGGAAACTCCCACACCTCACTTGTGTAAGACTTACCCAAGCAAATGGGGCTTTGCCTGGGTGTGGTGTATATCTCCTTAGCTGTTTGTCTTAACACCATGGGCCCTCACAAATAGGAAAACAAGTCACTAAATGATATGTGTGGACCATTACAGATCACCAACAACCACACAGCTAAGAGAGCTTGACAGACTAATGTTCCTGGAATTTCAGTCGGAAAATCAAACTTATAATACAATGCTCGAAAGAATTAGGGGACCATGACTTTGGACATCTGCCACACTCCATTGAGCAATAATGGAGGACTGGCTATGTTACCAAATTGTACCTTTATGTTTTACAAATTAAATACACAACAAAACATCATTACATCTTCGATTGTTTACATAAAAAGAACTGAAATGTCCAACAGGTGTTGACAACAAAGTGGAAACAGTCATTCATCCTGTCATCCTAGATGCTTTTCATTGTACTGTGAGAGCTTCAGAAATGTGTCTGCCCTCTGTGAGTGTTTATCACTGCCTTATATATATGTGGCATGCTCCATATAAGTCGACGGAGGTCACCCCTTGATATCCTTTCCCATTCTTCAAAGAGACCCCAGGAGTATTCTTGGAGAGTCTGTGGTGGAGCAGGATGACCATGAGTATGTCTGTCAAGCTTGTCCCACATATGCACGATGGGGTTTAGATCGGGACTCACCAATGGCCATTCCGTTATTTCAACATCCAAGCTGTGCAAGACATCCCTGCCGACACCTGCCCTGGCATTAAAAGGAATTCAGGACCAACATCATATAAAGCAGCTATGACCTGGTCCAACACGATGTGTTCAGTGTACTACCTGGTGGTAAGGTAGTAGCAAGATACGTACAGCTGTCAACACTGAAGCCTCCCCACAGAATCACAGAACCTTGGAAATCTGTTGTTTTCCTGGGCAACATTTGTCATGTGCCACTCACCGTGGGACTCTGCACACGAACATGGTCTTCATCTTGCATCAGAGTGTAGCTGGATTTGTCAGTGAATAACATGTTTCACGAGTAATGAAGTTGCTGGTTGACATGGGAACAACAGAACCGGAGACGAGCTGCAAAGTCCTTTCTTTTT
The DNA here is from genome assembly GCF_023864275.1 of Schistocerca cancellata. Classification (NCBI taxonomy): domain Eukaryota; kingdom Metazoa; phylum Arthropoda; class Insecta; order Orthoptera; family Acrididae; genus Schistocerca; species Schistocerca cancellata. The sequence continues at coordinate 779,237,562 of NC_064630.1, read as the reverse complement.
GGACCAAACAGCGCTCTTGCTACTTCCAGTGGATTAAGATGCTGTTTTGCACTGGCTTGGTTGAATGCAGTGTCTACAAATGACAATTGCCATCTGTGTACCTCTGAGGGGTCGCCTGATACTGTAATGTGTAACATAGCCAATGATTTTAATTATTGCCTACATTGAAAGCAAAGATCTCAGGCCATGCAGTAAAACTGCAGGTACTGCCTGTATCAAAATAGATTTAACATACCAGACATTCATACACATGTTCCCCTTTTAGCAGTGTAGTAACAGGGGACAACAGTATCACAATGTATTTATTATGATGAAGAGGGCCGATTTGAAAAAGCATCCCTCTCTACATCAACAGAATATTGTAAAGTATTTCTGGAACTATTAAGTCAATCACTCAACTTCACAGTGAAATGTTTTGTGCTCGAAACTAGTGTGCCTTGCCAAGTGATTACATTATATCATGGAAATGTACTCTGGTGAACTGCAGAAAGAATGGAAAATGGGAGGCATAACATGAGTGTAAAACATGATGAAGAGACTGAATGATGAGCTGAAAAAGATGTCTCTTACACCCAGTAGGGTGTAATGGTGAGGCAACATGCAGCATATGTAAGAAAGATGCCTATGAAACAGGGCTATCATGCCCTATGCCAGACCTTTGTGAAACTGCTCAGATGATCTCCCTCCCTGAAGAAGCAATTGCCTGGTGTGTGTAGAAGAAAAGAAGTTTTAAGAAATTAAAGTGGACAGATAATATGAAGGCCTGCTGCCTTCCTTAGTGCCACTTTGAGGAAAGCTGTAGTCAGTCACTGCTGTCACCGAAAAGTAGTCAATAATATATTGGCACAAGCATGTGTCCATGTAAATGTACATGCAATAATACCATGTTACTAAGCATGCAACTACTTCTAAACCAGCTCCAACAGAGGTTGCTACCAAATACAGAGACTCTATTCAACCACACAGCTAGATGCACAAAGTGGTTCAACCTTATCCAGACAGCCTGCACCGCAATAACAAAAGGTGAAATCCACACTCAAAAACAATCAGAATTCAATTAAAACCAGTATGAAAGTATGAGAGAGGAGGAGGTTAGTGTTAACTGACAAAGATAACTCTGACATGGAATGAGATTCATATGTTGAAAAAGTGAGAGGTTGCCCTATTGTTCAACATGTGTCACCAAAAAAAGGGTGAGAGAATATTCCCTCTAATTAAGGACTCCTATACTACAAAGGGGTGTGAACATTTCAAGAAGATGAACTAAAGCTTTTAACATAGAATAGGCCCTTGTGCCTGTCCTTACAAAGTATATATTCCACACCATCAGATAACCCTGTGTTTAAAGGCTACATCATCACAAGAAGGATGATACAGTTGGTGAGAAGGCCAACTGTAGAGTGGAAGAGTTCATCCATGATAAATGCCATTCCATAGCAGTTGCACTCGCCACCCACATTCATGAACCTGTGGGTAATGAGGCTCTTGAGGACTTCATCCACAAACCCCCTAATCCCTTTCCCTTCTTCAATGATTTCAGTGTGCAGCATATGCAGTGGAACTCTATGTACACTTGTCACACACACACACACACACACACACACACACACACACAAAACATCAATCCAGGATCAAGGAAATGGTATAACACTTAACTACCATCATCCATCAGGGCTACAGCAAATTTGTCTTTTTCTTTTAAACCTAGCGGATAGTGAGGCCCATGGTGGAGCAATGAGTGCCATTAGACAGATGAGTACCAATGACAAAGTTCCATGAGAATTTATCTGCTGACAATCTTGTAAACTTTCACATCATTAATACCAGTGTGTATAGTGATATATTGTAAAATTTCAAACATTTATAAATGTCACAATAAACTTGTACAGTTATCATCAATTGTAAGCTTAAACTTAAATTGTTTTGACGAAATTAGACCTGTTCTTTTTTCAAAAGCAATCATTCCACAATCTTACTGTATAATTACATGAGACTAGGTTATTTTCGATAATTTTCAGGTGCTTACAAAAGTATATTTTTGAAAATTTTTGTAAGTTATGAGTATTGTGGACAATATGAAGTGAAGCAGTTTTGGTTGCAGTGTTAATTTTTTTTATTATTGTGTCCCAATGACACATTTCATTTTTATTCAGGCATCTTTGGATTGGCCTAAAGAAGAAATACAAAATTTCATAACAGTGGTGTGACACCATTTAGTGAGATTTGAATATCAAGAAAATATTAAACAAGTTACTGATATTTGCTAATGATGGATACAAGGGATACCATGCATAAAATATCCCAGAAGGTAAATGCCCCTTGTCAAAGCTTTAAAAACACTGCACAATGTGCTATAAAATAGAATAAAATAGGAGATGACCAAAATGTATACCATATAACCTGTTTTGTCCTTAAATTGATAACCCATGTTGGAAATAAGGAGGAAGCATAGATTACCTTATTACAGCATGTGGCACAATCCAGTGCAAACCGTAGGGGATCAAGGCCTACACTAAAGCTTTACATCATAAACATGCCAGAGGTGTGGCATGTATTTTGGTTGCACACATCACGCTGGATATGAAAACATACAACACCCCTAAGACTAGTGCTCACACCTCTCAGCAGATGGTAACTATAACCTCAAAAAGTTTTTAAAAAACCACTAATTTTTATCACAGGTTTTTCTGTTGCTTTAATAGAAACCTTTTTTTTTTCGCCGGCAGTTCAAACGTACAGCGAAAGACGGTACCCCTTAGGAAATGGCAGCCAGGGACATTAAAGGACACCAGGTGCACTCAGTGTGTATGCCTGGGAGCCTCATTCAACATGTTGAAGAGGCTATTCTGGCAGCCACTGAGGGAGCTGGTTGCAGCCAACTGCAGATTTTATTGCACTTTGGAGCAAATAATGTCTGTCATCTGAGCACTGAGGTCATACCCGGATCATTCCAGCAAATGGCAGAGAAGTTGAGAAGACCAGTCTTGTGCATGGAACTTCAATGAAGCTTACAATTTGCTGCATTGACCCCAGAACTGATCGTGGTCCCCTGGTTCTGAATTGAGTGGAAGGACTGAACCAGAGCTTTGGAAGGTTCTGTGAAACACTAGACTGTAGGGTCCCCCCCCCCCTCCCCCCAAGTAGATCAGGTGTGCACTACACATCAGAAGCTGCTATCCAGGTAGCTGACTGCATACGGGCTGGACACAAAGGTTTTATAGGTTGGTCAACTCTCAATCCCATAAAGATAATGACACCTGTAGTAGATCCAGAAGTGTTAGTGAAAGTTCCAAAGGAATGCTCCCATAGGTGAGAGTATTAAAATCCTAGTAGTTGAATGTCAAAGCATTCACAACAAAGAACCAGAGTTTAGAAGCATCCTGAAAATCTGTGAAGCTGACATAATACTATGTACAAAAAGCTGTTTAAAACCTGAAGTTGATTGTAGTGATTGGAAAATTTAAATGTATATCAACATGATAGACTAATGGGAAATGGAGGTGGTGTATGCCACAGTGGACGAGAGAATCAAATTCACCGAGTTAGAAACTGAAGATGCATGCAAGATTCTCTGAGCAGGACTCAGTATCAGGGGTGGGCATAAAATGGTAATTTTACCATTGTATTGACCACCAGACTAATCTCCTGAGAAAACTGAAAACTTTAGAGAAAATCACAGTTCACTTGTACATGACAAGACAGCCTGTGAAATGGTGCCAAATGCTTTCTCTGAAAACTACTTAGATAGTTCAGAACCCCATTCATGATGGAAATATGTTAGGTCTAATGCGCAGCAAATAGGCCTGACCTCTTTGAAGATGTCCATGCCATAACTGGTATCATCACTGATACCAGTGGCATGGCACCAGAGGCATTTGTGGCAATAATGATGACCAAGTACAAATGTCAACTAAAACAAGTAGAAATAGATATGTACTCAGTAAACAAGATAAAAAGTAGTAATGCCCTATCTCAATGAGGAACTTGAAATTTCTAGCACAGGACAGGAACATGTGGAAGAACTGTAGCTCAAGTTTAAAAGAATGATTGACTATGCACGGGATAGATATGTACCCAATAGAGCAGTTCATAATTATCGGAGGTCCCTCCATGGCATACTATCACTGTAATGAAATGTCTAAACAAACAGAGACTACTGCTTATAGGTGTAAAATAAAGCATTGGGCTATATATAGGGAGATTGAATAAAACCATTTGGCTGTCAAGAGAGCAATGAGCGAAGCCATCAATGACTACCATAGCAGAACACAGTCAGATAATCTTTCATGAAATCCAATGACATTTTGTTTATATGGAAAGGCCATTAATGACACCAAAGTTAGTGTCCAGTTACTTGCGGATGAGACATGAAGTGAAATTTAGGGTATCAAAGTAAAACTAGAAATGCTTAAATCCATTTTTGAATGTTCCTGTATAAAGGAAAACCCAAGAGAATTGTACCAATTTAATCCTTGTATCACTGAAAAGATGAGTGAAGTAAGTTTTAGCATTGGCGGTGTTGAGGAACAGCTGAAATTTTTGAAATTAAACAAACCCTCAGGGTCCGATGGAATCCTATTGGATTCTGTACTACATTTGCAGTTGAGTGTGCCTCCTTCTAAACTATAATCTATTCGCAATCCCTTGAACAGAAAACTGACTAGTAGTTGAAAGAAAGCATGGGTCTCAGAAGGTTAGTAGAAATGATCCACAATGGAAAATCCAGGATGGAATGCAACACATTATGAAAAGGGTAGTTGCTACTCACTATATAACAGAGTTGCAGACAGGCACAACAAAAAGACTATCAGACAGTGAGCTTTCGGCCAACAAGGCCTTTGTTGAAAACAGACAAAAACAAACACTTATATATATATCAAACACAAAACATACACACAAAATTCTAGCTTTCGCAACCAACGGTTGCCTCGTCAGGAAAGAGGGAAGGAGAGGGAAAGATGAAAGGATTTGGGTTTTAAGGGAGAGGGTAAGGAGTCATTCCAATCCCGGGAGCGGAAAGACCTACCTTAGGGGGAAAAAAGGATGGGTATACACTCGCACACACACACACATATCCATCCACACATACACAGACACAAGCAGACATTTGTAAAGGCAAAGAGTGGATTCTGACCACAATCTATTGGTTATGAGCTGTAGATTAAAACTGAAGAAACTGCAAAAAGGTGGGAATTTAAGGAGCTGGGACCTGGATAAACTGACTAAACCAGAGGTTGTACAGAGTTTCAGGGAGAGCATAAGGGAACAATTCACAGGAATGGGGGAAAGAAATACAGTAGAAGAAGAATGGGTAGCTTTGAAGGATGAAGTAGTGAAGGCAGCAGAGGATCAAGTAGGTAAAAAGACGAGGGCTAGTAGAAATCCTTGGGTAAAAGAAGTAATATTGAATTTAATTGATGAAAGGAGAAAATATAAAAATGCAGTAAATAAAGCAGGCAAAAAGGATTACAAACGTCTCAAAAATGAGATCGACGGGAAGTGCAAAATGGCTAAGCAGGGATGGCTAGTGGACAAATGTAAGGATGTAGAGGCTTATCTCATGAGGGGTAAGATAGATACTGCCTACAGGAAAATTAAAGAGCAAAAAAGGGAAAGCAGAAAGGTGGAAGGTGTATATAGAGGGTCTACGCAAGGGCGATGTACTTGAGGACAATATTATGGAAATGGAAGAGGATGTAGATGAAGATGAAATGGGAGATATGATACTGAGTGAAGAGTCTGACAGAGCACTGAAAGACCTGAGTCGAAACAAGGCCCCAGGAGTAGACAACATTCCATTAGAATTACTGACAGCCTTGGGAGAGCCAGTCCTGGCAAAACTCTACCATCTGGTGAGCAAGATGTATGAGACAGGCAAAATACCCTGAGACTTCAAGAAGAATATAATAATTCCAATTCCAAAGAAAGCAGGTGTTGACAGATGTGAAAATTACCGAACTAACAGTTTAATAAGGCACAGCTGCAAAATACTAACGCGAATTCTTTACAGACGAATGGAAAAAACTGGTAGAAGCCGATCTCGGGGAATATCAGTTTGGATTCCATAGAAATGTTGGAACATGTGAGGCAATACTGACCCAATGACTTATCTTAGAAAATAAGGAAAGGCAAACTTACATTTCTAGCATTTGTAGACTTAGCGAAAGCTTTTGACAATGTTGACTGGAATACTCTCTTTTAAATTCTGAAGGTGGCAGGGGTAAAATACAGGAAGCAAAAGGCTATTTACAATTTGTACAGAACCAGATGGCAGTTATAAGAGTCGAGGGACATCAAAGGGAAGCAGTGATTGGGAAGGGAGTGAGACAGGGTTGTAGCCTCTCCCCGATGTTATTCAATCTGTATATTGAGCAAGCAGTAAAGGAAACAACAGAAAAATTCGTGGTAGGTATTAAAATCCATGGAGAAGAAATAAAACCTTTGAGGTTCGCTGATGACATTGTAATTCTGGCAAGTACAGCAAAGGACTTGGATGAGCAGTTGAACGGAATGGACAGTGCCTTGAAAGGAGAATATAAGAAGAACATCAACAAAAGCAAAACAAGGATAATGGAATGTAGTCAAATTAAGTCGGGTGATGCTGAGGGAATTAGATTAGGAAATTATTTATTTATTTATTTGTCCATATAAATCTCTTTTTCAGTACATATATTGTACACAGGATATTGGACAGAAAACCTTTTTAGCTATTGGTTTTTCAAATGTCAAACATACATTTTATAAATTTTTATGACAAATTGGATCTATACAGTTAATAATTACAAATTTTTGAAATTATATTTATAACTTATTTGTACAATTAAAGATACAAATTACATTTTTTCTTGCATAAGATACTGTGAGATTGAATAGTAGCAGTTTTTCGGAAGGTAGGATGTCACAGACTTTTTAAAGCTTTGTAGTTCAGTAAGAGATTTTATATGTCTTTGTAATCTGTTGTAAAGTTTGTTCCTGCATGATATACACCTTTTTGGCATAATGTGGTGTTACAATGATTAACATGTATGTCACTGTCTGACCTGGTACTGTAATCATGGACACTTTTGTTTTGAGGAAAAAGGTTTTTTCTTTTCTCAGTATGCTTTTTTTGACATATGTGACTACTTCCAGTATATAAATTCAGGGAAGGGGTAGGATCTTTAGATCTTTAAAGAAAGGTTTGCATGATTTTCTGCTGCTCGCTTGTTTCATTATTCTTATAATTGCATTTGTTTCCTGAAAACTGTTATGGCCTGATGTACATTTCCCCATAAAATGATACCGTACTTCAGTAGTGAATGTACACAAGCAAAGTATACAGCCCTAACTGTTTCTGCACTAGTACTGTTGCAGAGAATTCTTACCACATAGCTCATTTTTGCTAGTTTTTAATTTAGGGCTATGATACGAGTGTTCCATTTAAGATTTTCCTGGATATGAATCCCAAGAAATTTAGTTTCATTGACAGCACTAATGTTTTGGTTATCTATACATATTACAGGTTGTGCCGGATTTTTATTTTGATCAGTGTGGAAATTCATGAGTACCGTTTTTTGGGGATTAACTATTAGCCTGTTTCTGGTGAACCATTCAGACACTCCTTTTGTAATATCTTTTGCAGATGCAGTAATATTTTCTTCATTATTCCCTTCAATCAATAGACTGGTGTCATCTGCAAACAGTACTGGTTCAGAATCCCTAACTTGTGATGGGAAATCATTAATGTAGACCAAAAAAACAAAGGGACCTAAAATGCAGCCCTGTGGAACACCATGACTTTGTCCACATGGTTCTGAAAGGTATACCTGGAGTTCATTTCCTTCCATGTACTTAATTTCAGTTACCTGAGAGCGATATTCCAAATACACTCCTGGAAATGGAAAAAAGAACACATTGACACCGGTGTGTCAGACCCACCATACTTGCTCTGGACACTGCGAGAGGGCTGTACAAGCAATGATCACACGCACGGCACAGCGGACACACCAGGAACCGCGGTGTTGGCCGTCGAATGGCGCTAGCTGCGCAGCATTTGTGCACCGCCGCCGTCAGTGTCAGCCAGTTTGCCGTGGCATACGGAGCTCCATCGCAGTCTTTAACACTGGTAGCATGCCGCGACAGCGTGGACGTGAACCGTATGTGCAGTTGACGGACTTTGAGCGAGGGCATATAGTGGGCATGCGGGAGGCCGGGTGGACGTACCGCCGAATTGCTCAACACGTGGGGCGTGAGGTCTCCACAGTACATCGATGTTGTCGCCAGTGGTCGGCGGAAGGTGCACGTGCCCGTCGACCTGGGACCGGACCGCAGCGACGCACGGATGCACGCCAAGACCGTAGGATCCTACGCAGTGCCGTAGGGGACCGCACCGCCACATCCCAGCAAATAAGGGACACTGTTGCTCCTGGGGTATCGGCGAGGACCATTCGCAACCGTCTCCATGAAGCTGGGCTACGGTCCCGCACACCGTTAGGCCGTCTTCCGCTCACGCCCCAACATCGTGCAGTCCGCCTCCAGTGGTGTCGCGACAGGCGTGAATGGAGGGACGAATGGAGACGTGTCGTCTTCAGCGATGAGAGTCGCTTCTGCCTTGGTGCCAATGATGGTCGTATGCGTGTTTGGCGCCGTGCAGGTGAGCGCCACAATCAGGACTGCATACGACCGAGGCACACAGGGCCAACACCCGGTGTGGGGAGCGATCTCCTACACTGGCCGTACACCACTGGTGATCGTCGAGGGGACACTGAATAGTGCACGGTACATCCAAACCGTCATCGAACCCATCGTTCTACCATTCCTAGACCGGCAAGGGAACTTGCTGTTCAAACAGGACAATGCACGTCCGCATGTATCCCGTGCCACCCAACGTGCTCTAGAAGGTGTAAGTCAACTACCCTGGCCAGCAAGATCTCCGGATCTGTCCCCCATTGAGCATGTTTGGGACTGAATGAAGCGTCGTCTCACGCGGTCTGCACGTCCAGCACGAACGCTGGTCCAACTGAGGCGCCAGGTGGAAATGGCATGGCAAGCCGTTCCACAGGACTATATCCAGCATCTCTACGATCGTCTCCATGGGAGAATAGCAGCCTGCATTGCTGCAAAAGGTGGATATACACTGTACTAGTGCCGACATTGTGCATGCTCTGTTGCCTGTGTCTATGTGCCTGTGGTTCCGTCAGTGTGATCATGTGATGTATGTGACCCCAGGAATGTGTCAATAAAGTTTCCCCTTCCTGGGACAATGAATTCACAGTGTTCTTATTTCAATTTCCAGGAGTGTATGATGTAATCTACTGATTTGGCACACCTCTTACACCATACCATTCGAGCTTCCTCAGGAGTATAGAATGATCAATCACATCAAAAGCTTTTGTTAGGTCCAAGAATAAACCCGATATATTTCTGTGGTTGTCCACTGCATTTAAGACATGGTTTATCAGATTGAAAGTGGCTGTTTCAATTGATCTCTGTGGTCTGAAGCCATGTTGACATCCAGAAATATTATTATTCTTGTCGAAGAATGTAATTAGTTTTGAAAGGAACACTTTTTCAATAATTTTCGAAAACCCTGACAATAGAGACACAGGCCTATAGTTACCCATACATTGATGATCACCTTTTTTGTATAGGGGGTATTACTTTTGCCATATTCAGTTGCTGAGGGAAGACACCACATGATAAGGATGAATTGTGTATGTCCAATAAAGGTGAAAGTATTTGTCTTGCTGTTATTTTTATAATATAATTTGGAATATCATCAATACCAGTTGAATACTTACTCTTCTGTGAATTAATGGTATTTAGGAGCTCTGTTGGGCTTACTGGACTGAGGAACATGTATATATTATTCATTTCAATAGATGAAAGTTCTTTCCATGTTGTATTAGGTGGATTTCCAAATTTTTCCTTCACTAATTTTCCAGCAATAGTTGCATAGTAAGAATTGAAACTGTTTGCAACTGCCCTAGGGTCACTGACATTCTTACCATCATGTGATATCACAATATTTTTGTGCGTTGTCTTCTTCCCCATAAGATCCTGCACAGCTTTCCACATTGACTTAGTTTTATTGGATGACTTCATAATATATTTGTCATTTTCCTTAATTTTTGCCTTTATGACACGTTTCAAAACTAGCTTGTATTTTTTGAAATAATTAATAAATTCTGGACATCTGTGAATTTTTTACTGCAGAAAAAGTTCCCGCTTCATTTTACAAGATACTCTGATGCCTGGTGTAATCCATTTTTTGAATCTATCTATTCGTTTGGAAATCACTTTCCTTTGCGGAAAAGCTATGTCAAAATTATGCTTGAAAATGTTCAAAAAATGTTCCATCTTTTCGTTAGTATTATAGGTATCATATACTTCTCTCCAAGATTGTTCGCTGATTAGGTACTGGAAGTATTCAATATTTTTCCCACTATAAATCCTTTTATGGATAACATTTTCTATACTGGTCAAAATGTGATTTACAGGGATGGTCAGTAATTGCAAAAGGTGGTCACTATAGCCAGTATCAAAGTTTTCTGATGTACATTTGTCCATGTTTACACATACCTGATCAACGAGAGTGACACTAGTTTTAGTTTCATGTGTTGGAGAGCTAACAGTAAGACAAAGATTGTAGGCTTTTATAACATTTAAAAACGTTTCCCTGTGAGGGCTGTGGCTCAGAAAGTCAATATTAAAATCACCACATAGTACCACCGTTTTCCTAGTTGTCTTGAGTTTGCCTAAAGCAAGGTCCAATTTTTGAAAAAAAAAAAAAAAACACTTATGTTGCTAACAGGAGATCTATACGCACATAAAACAATAGTGTTTTCAGCTGAGATTTCAAAGTCTCTTTCACAACCAAGTTTGCAAATAGATGCTATACTCTTATAATCTACATTTACATATATACAAGTTTCCCCGTGTTTTGATTCCATTCTACAAAAGCAGTTTGCAAGGTTAAAATGTAATATTTTTAAGTACTGAAAATACTCATTTTGTAACCTATGCTCACAAAATCATAACACTGAAACATCTTTCCATTCACTATTGAGGAGTATATTTATTTCATCAACTTTGTTTGTTAATGACTGTACATTCTGGTGTACAATCTTCAGTCTATATTTGCAATTTAATTCTGCATCACAATTTTTTGTGATACAGTCTACTTCCCTAAAAAATGTCTTTCACCCGTTTTATAAGACATCGCATCTTTCTTTATGACCCATTTGTCCGAAGTACTTTGGACTGCTTCTATATTAGGCCTATTGTGACTCGAATTTGCTAGACGACAGATTTCTTCAACCAAAAATTGTTTCCCACTGTGATTTAAATGAAGGCCATGGCTGGTGTGCATGGACCTGTCTAACATGCTTACATTTATTAAGTTCACATACACAAACTTTCTGCATACAGTATCTATCTCTTTGTTTACTCTTTCTATTAATTTATTTACACATGACCAAGGAGGAAGGTCATATCTTTGTGGTTGATTTACAACAGCTACATTTGTGTTGCCTAATTTGGGTAGCACACTTTCAAGAACAGTGATGAGTTCACTACCTTTATCTCTGGCAACATCATTTGCACCTGCACAAATTACGACACAGTCTTTTGGGTTAAGGTTTTCACACGATTTAACCACTGTTTTTGTCACTTCTGCAATGCCTGCTCCTGGTTTGACAAAGGCTTGGGCACTTGCGTTAGTTTGTGTATCTGCTACCTTTTCTGCTATCTGACGTCCATGATTATCGGCAAAAATCAACACTTTTTGTTCATTTTTGCACACTTGAGGCCAGTCGACTGATTTTTTAATCACATTTCTTTGTTTAGGATGCGACATGCGCGAAAAATTTACAGTGAATGGCTGTTGTTGTTTGTAATGATTATCTGGACTCATATGTTCCTGATTGACATTGTTTGTGGAATCACGTTTGTCATTATAACTATTTGATGCACTTACTTTATTATTTCCAAGTTTTGTACTGGTTTCCACACTTAAAGTAGTAAAGGAGTTTTGCTATTTGGGGAGCAAAATAACTGATGATGGTCGAAGTAGAGAGAATACAAAATGTAGACTGGCAATGGCAAGTTAGAAGCTTTTAAAATGTGGTGCTACAGAAGAATGCTGAAGATTAGATGGGTAGATCACATAACTAATGAGGAGGTATTGAATAGAATTGGGGAGAAGAGGAGTTTGTGGCACAACTTGACTAGAAGAAGGGATTGGTTGTTAGGACATGTTCTGAGGCATCAAGGGACCACCAATTTTGTATTGGAGGGCAGCATGGAGGGTAAAAATCATAGAGGGAGACCAAGAGATGAATACACTAAGCAGATTCAGAAGGATGTAGGTTGCGGTAGGTACTGGGAGATGAAGAAGCTTGCACACGATAGAGTAGCATGGAGAACTGCATCAAACCAGTCTCAGGACTGAAGACCACAACAGTAACAACAACAACATTAATGTTTTTCCATCAGCAGCAAAGATATGAGAGTCAGTGAGAAGGATCAATGGGGAAAGTAATATGTGCCCTGCAGTAGCAATACAATGATAACTCTTTAGTATTTGACCAGAAGCAGTAGCCAAGACAATGGTGAAGTACTTCAAAAACAAATTACATCTAATGCCAATCAGTATTTCACATTCCAACACAGACAAAAATTTTCTGAGATGAAATAGTTGGACCTAAGCGTGAGTAACACCAAAAAGTACAACTGCTGCTTTTGTGTGGAGGAGTTAGAGCATATGCTGTCTGTGACTTGCAGTACAATGCCAGAGCCAGAAAAGTGCACTATGATGTGTTGTGGCATTTGAATATGGAGTGAAACAATTACCGCATCTTGGTTGTTAACAGAATCTGGTCTGAGGAACAGTGTCCTGATTCTTGGAGGGAAGCAATCATGATCCCCTAACTGAAACCTGGGAAAAACTGTATTACACAAAGTAATTATCACGTTGTATCATTCCTCAGTTGTATATTGAAGAAGTGACTGAATGATCAGCTGCCACTTAGTATGGATTCTAGAAACCAGTAAATTTCAGTCATCTTCATTTTGGTTTCTGCAGGTACCATTTTACACTCAACAGACTAAAAATCCCTGAGCCAGTAATTCATGAGGCTTGTTTTTGCACAGATAGCACTTGATAGGAATGTTTTTTTATGTTCAAAAGGCCTATGCCATTATATGGAGACACAATATAATGTGAAAGAGTATGAATGAGGCTTGTGGGGTTGTCTTCCCATTATAGTGTGATCCTTCCCTTCAGGATAGTATTTTAGATCCAGAGTTGGCAGTGCACTCTCATACCCAAATACCCAGGAGAATGGTGTCCCTCAGGGGAGCTTGTTACATGTTAATCTTTTCACAATACCCATCAACAGTGTAGTGTTTGCAGTAAGAAGCTCAGCCAAAGACACTCTTTTTGTGGACGATTTTTCAATCTTTTGTACATATTCTAGTCCTGAAGTGACTGGTAGACACCTGTAGCCAACATTGCAAGTAAGAAGACGAAAATTATGGTCTGAAAAATAAACTTCACTTTTTCTGTGAAAAAATTGTGTGTCAGTTTTAATCATGTACATGATGCTTTTAATACACCTAAACTGTGACTGGGGCATGCCATTCTTAGTTTTTAGGAATCAGTTAAGTCCCTAGTCCATATCACTGAAGAGAGATCATATTGTTGCCTTATTTGATGTATCTCAAGTAAGAACTCTGAAGGCTGTAAATATTTCAACGTGCATTTGTGGTAGGTAGGTACGGGAGGGTGGGGGGGGGGGGGGGGCAGACAGACCCTGGACTCCATTGATCATGTGACAAGAGCCTACATGCTCAGGAACTGCCTGTAACTATCTTTTGGAAATATGGCCATACTGTCAGCTAATCAGTAGTTTTTCCTGACAGTATATTTAGGATTAGACTTCTAGACTAATTCAAAGACTGACATAACCCAAAAGGTTCTGGAAAAGATAAACTGCACTTACAGAACAATTTACTTATCTGCTCTTATTTCCTAAGCTTCCTTCATTCAACACATTTACACAGCAGCAAAGTCGCCCAAAACATAGAAAACATGCTTAACATTCTACATCTTCAATGGAAGGACCATGTAGAAATCCTAAGATATAAACAACATGATATGACAGCAAGGAATGCATGCAAGGAAAGTAATGTGCTGCTCTGTGCTGTCCCCTTAAGTGCTGTTGTCTCTCTGTTGAGGAACAGAGTTATATATCTATGGAAGAAAGGGTGGCTGGAGGTACAAAATAATAAATTAAGGCTGGTAAAACATAGCCATGATGAACATCATTCCAGTGACACAGCTAGGAAGAAGTGGGTTTAATTTGAGTGAAAACAGGACACTGTCCTCTGATACGTAGGCACTTCTTCCAGTAGAAGCACCCATCATTGTGTGGTGCTCATAGCATATCATTACCAGCATGGTATATTTCACTTGATTGCATTTTATGTTCTGATAATAAGGCAGCAACTTTTCCTGATAATGATGTGGTCACTGTTTTAAATAACAGACTGGGGAAAGTGTTTTTAAAGTTTTGTATGTTGTCTATACTCCCACCCAAATTACTGGGTAGATTATTTTAATGTAATTCAGGGTTATTGGTTCACCCTTTTCCATCAGAGATCACACCAGCTCAAGTATTTGAATCAGTTTTACAGTTCCAACACCATTTCTCTTTTAATATATTTTTAAAAACTGACAAGCCATCATTAACTTGTTCTCACAATGGCTTGCTCTTTTCCTGTTTCTGCCACCTGAACCAGGGAATACCTTTTAGTACTTTTTCAGCTAATTCTTGTTTTATTTTGCATTTACATCATGACTGTATAATAGTTTTATATGTACTGTTGTTGTATTCAATCCAAAGATTGGTTTGATACAGCTCTTCATGCTACTCTATCCTATGCAAGCCTCTTCATCTCTGAGTAACTTCTGTAACCTACTTCCTTCTGAATCTGCTTACTGTATTCATCTCTTGCTCTCCCTCTACGATTTTTACCCCCCCCCCCCCCCCAAATCCTTCTCTCCAGTGCTAAACTGGTAATCCCGTGATGCCTCATAATGTGTCCTACCAACTGATCCCTTCTTCTAGTCAGGCTGTACCACAAATTGTTCTCCTCCCCAACTCTATTCATTGCCTCCATATTAGTTAGATGAGCTACCCATCTAATCTTCAGCACTATTCTGTGGCATCACATTTCAAAAACTTCTATTCTCTTATTGTCTAAACTGTTTATCGTCCATGGCAACTCTCCATACAAATACTTTCTGTAAAAACTTTCTGACACTTAAATCTATATTCAATGTTAATAAATCAAATTCCTCTTCTTCAGAAACGCTTTTCTTGCCATTGCCATCTACATTTTATATCCTCTCTACTTCGACCATCATCATTTATTTTGCTGCCCAAATAGCAAAACTTGTCTACTACTTTAAGCATCTCATTTCCTAATCTAATTCTCTCAGCGTCACTTGATTAAGTTCGACCACAATCCATTATCCTCGTATTGCTTTTGTTGATGGTAATCTTGTATTCTCCTTTCAAGATACTCCTTTGCTGTCTCTGATAGAATTACAATGTCATCAGCAAACATCAAAGTTTTTATTTCTTCTCCCTGATCTTTAATTCCTACTCCAATTTTTTTCTTTTGTTTCCTTTACTGCTTGCTCAATATGCAGATTGAATAATATTGGGGATAGGCTACAACCCTGTCTTACTCCCTTCTCAACTACTGCTTCCCTTTTGTGCCCCTTGACTCTTATAACTGCCATCTGGTTCTGTACAAATTGTGAACTGCCTTTCACTCCATGTATTTTACCTGTGCCACCTATAGATTTGAAAGAGAGTATTCCAGTCAACATTGTCAAAAGCTTTCTCTAATTTTGCAAATGCTATAAAAATAAGTTTGCCTTTCCTTAATCTACTTCTATGAGAAGTTGTAGGGTCAAATTGCCTCGTGTGTTCCTACATCTCTCCAGAATCCAAACTGATCTTCTCCGAGGTTGGCTTCTACCAGTTTTTTTGTTCTTCTGTAAAGAATTCATGTTAGTATTTTGCAACCATGACTTATTAAACTGTTAGTTTGGTAATTTTTACATCTGTCAGCACCTGCTTTCTTTGGAATTATTTTATTCTTTTTGAAATCTGAGGGTATTTAGCCTGTCCCATACACCTTGCTCACCAGATGGAAGAGTTTTGTCAAAGCTGGCTCTCCCAAAGTTATCAGTAGTTCTAATGGAATGTTGTCTACTCCCGGCAAGCCATGTTTTGACTTAAATATTTCAGTGCTCAGTCAAATTCTTCACACAGTGGCATTCTCCCATCTCATCTTCATCTGCGTCCTCTTCCATTTCCATAATATTGCCCTCAAGTACATCTCTCTTGTGAAGACCCTCTCTAGACTCCTTCCAACTTTCTGCTTTCCCTTCTTTGCTTAGAACCGGTTTTCCATCTGAGCTCTAGATGTTCATATAGGTGGTTCTCTTTTCTTCAAAGGTCTCTCTAATTTTCCTACAGGCAGCATCTATCTTACCCCCTAGTGATATATGCTTCTACATTCTTACATTTGTCCTCTAGTCGTTCCTGCTTAGCCATTTTGCACTTCTTGTTGATCTCATTTTTTTTTTTAAATTCATATTTCCTTTCACCTGCTTCTCCTTTCATCAGTTTAATTCAATATCTTGTGTTACCCACAGATTTCTACTAGCCCTCGTCTTTTTACTTACTTGATCCTCTGCTGTTTTCACTATTTCATCTCTCAAAGTTACACATTCTTCTTTTACTGTATTCTTTTCCCCTGGTCTTGTCAATCATTCCCTAATGCTCCCTCTGAAACTCTCTACAAGCTCTGGTTCTTACAGTTTATCCAGGTCGCATCTCCTTAAATTCCTACCTTTTTGCAGTTTCTTCAGTTTTAATGTACAGTTCATAACCAATAAATTGTGGTCGAAGTCCACATCTGCCCCTGGAAATGTCATACAATTTAAAACCTGGTTCTGTAATCTCTGTCTTATCTTTATATAATCAATCTGAAATCTTCCAGTGGCTCCAGGTCTCTTCCACATGCACAACCCTCTTTCATTATTCTTAAACCAAGTGTTAGCTATGATTAAATTATGCTCTGTGCAAAATTCTGCCAGGCAGCTTCGTCTTTCATTCCTTCCACCCAGTCCACTTTCATATACTACTTTTCCTTCCCTTCTTTTTCCTACTTTCGAATTCCATTCCCCCATGACTATTAAATTTTCATCTCCCTTAACTATCTGATTAATCTTTTTTTATCTTATCGTACGTTTCTCCAATCTCTTCATCATGTTCGGAGCTAGTTTGCATATAAACTTGCACTACTGTTGTGGTGTCTACCTTGGCTACACTTATGCCTTCACTATACTGTCCATAGTAGCTTATCCACATTTCTATTTTTTATTCATTATTAAACGTACTCCTGCATTACCCTATTTGATTTTGTATTTATAGCCCTGTATTCACATGACCAGAAATCATGTTCCTCCTGTCATCGAACTTCACTAATTCCCACTATACCTAACTTTAACCTATCCATTTCCCTCTTTAAATTTTCTAACTTACCTGATCGAGTAAGGGATCTGATATTACATCCTCTGATCTGCAGAATGCCAGTTTTGTTTCTGCTGGTAACGGCACCCTCCTGAATAGTTCCCACCCAGAGTTTATAAAAACATGAATAAATGGCATCAATGAGAAAGCACACATGTGCACTCCCATGCATGATTTTTTTGCTATCACTTTTCATATGCTGGTGATTGTTCACTGTTTATGTTGTTACGGTACTTTGTCTCATGATGAATGTTTGCCTCACTAAGGATGTAGTTCACATTCTGCAAGGACACTGATAACCATGGCACTGAGTGCCCTGAAACCAAAGTCAATATCATTTATTGATTTAAAGTGAACAGATTTTATCTTAGTAAAATTGAAATGCAGAAAATGGATATTAGTTTACAATTTATCATGATAAATGAAGGGTGCCAAACCATAACGTTGAAAGTGCTATGAATAAATGTTTCAGGAGAAGACAAGGAAACAGATTCATGTATTATCCAAACATCATTGTTAGATTAGTAGCTTGAAACAACAGTTTTCTAACGTAACACCAAAACTGAAAGCAATAGTAATTTTGGTGGCCTGTACTATTTTTCTGTAGTGCAAGGGAAAAGATTCCAGCAATTCAGAGTCCTGCGCGTTGATTTGGCAACAAGATTTGGCAGATGCATCAAAATCAGAGTCTAGGCCAATTGGAAGGTGAGATATGGTGTCTGCATTGCCATGCTTTGCCATAGGTCTGCACAATTTGATACTGATAGTGTGAAAGCAGCAAAGCCCAACATTGCAAATTTTGAGCAGTGGATGTAGGAACCGGCTTTGATGGATGAGACAAGGTCTGCAAAGCCTTGTGATCTGTCACTAAATAGAACTTATGACCACACAAATAGTGATGAAATTTGGTCATGCCCTACACAATATCAAGAGCCTTTTTTTTCTATTTGAGAATAATTGCATTGAGTTTGAGTTAACAAGTTTGAGGCAAAAGCAATATGTCTGTCCTGGGCACCAATTCTGTGCGAAAGCACAGCGCCGATCCTATAGGAAGAAGCATCGACTTCCAAAATTACCAGTTTGGCAGGGTCAAAATTCACTAAACATCTGTCACTAGACAAAACATTTTTGAGTTTCTGAAACACATAGTGACAGTCTTTAGTCCACATAAAAGATACATTTTTGCAATGCAAGCAAAGCAATGTAGCCGCAATTTGAGTGGCATTCGATGTAAACCGAATGCAGTATGCCATCTTGCCTAGTTCTGACTGCAGTTCAGACACATTGCGAGGAACAGACGGGTCACAGATTGCAAGCAAATGAGATTGGAGGGGATGCACACTCCGACTGTTTATCACATGACCTAAGTACTGTAGTTCGGTCTGAAAAAAGTCACACTTTTCGAGATGACACTTGAGTCCTGCTTCTGACAACACTCGAAAAAGAGTACGCAAATTGACAATGTGCTTCTCTGGTGCATGACCTGAAATGACTATATCATCAAGGTAGTTTGAACAAAATGGCACATTAGTAATCAGCTGTTCCAAGGAATGTTGAAAAATGGTGGGTGCGGAAGCACTGCCGAAGGGCAAATACAAATACTTGAACACTCCTAAGTGAGTATTTACAACAAACACTTTCTGTGACTCTTCATCCAATGTAATTTTGCAAGCAGGCATCATGCAAATGTGTCTTAGAAAAGTAACGTCCTACACCAAGTCTGTCCACGAGTTCCTCAGGGCAAGTAACAATAAGTGTCAACTACTGTCTTTGGGTTGACTATACTTGAAGTCAACACAAATGCAAATGCAACCAGAAGACTTAGGCAACAAAACGAGAGAACTTGCCCATTGACTAGGTTCAATGGGAGCAATTACACCATTATCTCGCAATTATTTTAATTCACCGGCTGCTTTGTCTCTTAAAGCAATTGGAATGAGGCTTGTCCGGAAAAAACTTAGGCTGTACAGTGTCTTTCAATGTAACATGCACTGCAAAGTTACTAGCTGTTCCCGTTCCATCTGAAAATAGTTCAGGAAATTCTTTAAGCAAGCTAGCAACACTGTCTTTTGGTGTAAATATAAATATGGAAAGTATGTTCTTGTGGTTGCTAAGATCAAACAAATCAAAGTTATCTAAACCAAAAATGTTCTCACTGTCTCTTGATTTGAACACAGTAAATTTGACTGTCCTAGTGTGAGATTTTTAAGTGGCAGGCAAAGTACACTGTTCAAGGAATTCCCTATCCGTTGTAAGCAGTGAGGTGCTTGCTAGATTTATAAAGGTGGGGTGAGCCTAACTGTTCATACGTGGCACAATTTAACAACATTGCTGAGGCACATGTGTCTAACTGAAAGTTCACACGACAGCCAGCAATGCGAAATGAAACAATCGTTTGTTAGAATGTTGTTGCACAGCACTAGAGCGAGAAGGAGTCACAACGTTAATCTTACTTTTGTCAGAATCTGTTGTAGGTTTGGAAAACACAACATTAACTGCATGTGCACAAGCTTGTTTTTTCTGGGAGCAGGCAAAATTGGAATTCTTGTGCCATTGCAAACAAACTGCTTGGACATGACCTTTTTCTCCACATGTGTAACACGCTGCTTTACATGATGGGTAATCCTGTCTTTTATGGTGAGCAAAACATCTAGGGCAAGATTTCACTAAGTTCACTGGCCTGTTTACATGTCTACATGGCTGTCCATGTGGCTGTGTACACACTCGTTGCTGCGGCTGCTTGGGGAGGTCATGAGCAAGAGGTGACTTGACCAGACAAATCAGGCCCTGGTCAAACTTATTGGCCACTATGGCACCTGAATCATATTGCTCTAAAATTTGCAGCACTTGAGGAAGGATGGATCAGAGTACTTTAAAATATGTTCCCATATTATGCTAGCTGGTACATTGAATGTTATTGTATCTCTGATCATTAAATCACTGTAAAAGTTGCCACAACTACACTTAAATTTACACTTCCTAGATATGCCTGTTAATTCTGTATACCACTGATGGTACATCTGTTCCGGGTTTTTCTGCAAGCGAAAAAACTGAGATGTGGTTGCAGCTACTTGGAATTGCAGGTCATAGTACTTGGCTGATGCAGCAATTATTTGGCCATAACTGAATTCATCAGATGCAGTTGGGAATAATCTTTGTACTAAACTGAAAACTGGGAAACCCGCAATCAAAAGAAAATATTGTAAATTTACGGTACCTTTATCTCAACGAACTTCACAGTGTGCTTTGAACTGTGTCAGGTATTCAAGCCATTCTTCTTCAGTGTTGTTAAATTGCTGGAATTTTGGTATACTGGTCAGTGGCACTTGTTGGGCTTGCCGGTCGGTTGGTTGTTGTTGTGCAGCTGATGTAGCTTGTGCAGCCTGAAGCTGTTGCACCGTCATCAGTAAGGCAGCAATTTTTTGATTCTGAGGCTAAAAAATTTGTGCTACATCCATCAAATTGGCTGTTTGTGGCTGTGGCGCGGAGGCAGGGGCTGGAGGGGGTGAGGTAGCCATAGTTTACACAAATATGTTATAGCAAAAAGCAAGCAAAGCCTCTGAAAAGAGAAATTTGATTAGTTCTGTGGCACCACTCGTGGAATAAATGCAAGAACACAACAAAAAATTAGCAAACACTTGAATACTATCGCCCCTGCAATTTGAAAGACAAGAGAAGCAAACAAAATCTGCACTGAATTATACATATCACCATTTTTTGTCATCTTGTTATCCCTGTAGAGCTGTACCATGGGAAGCAAGGAGAGGATGTAGTTGGTGGCCGGTATCCTCTTCTATATCACAGACTGTACACATATATTAACAGGGTTCTTTATTCATAATGAGAGGCACCCACATGCCTTGCTCATACTGTGGCATCAAGCAGTCAAGCCTGCAAGATGAGTGGTCTGCCAAGCGAGTGGATTCATTCTTATTTATCGAGTAACATGAACTCTCGTACTCACAATTAAGTTACAAAGTATCCTCCTGTATGAATAATACGCAACGGAAACACGCATCTGACTATCAGTAATTTACAGAACTCTGACTGTACACTACGCACTGGCAATACCACATTTTCTTTCCTTTTTTATTTAACGGCTTTTGTCTACACGTGGCCACCGCACTGAATATGAATGGCGCACACATTATAAATTCGGGACATTATGACAACATACAATTTAATGGAAAAGTCCACCAATCTTTTCCTTTTCACTATCTTATTTACTCCGATAAATTCTCTAACCTAAACACACAAATTCTATAACCTACAACAATAACACATGAGAAATTCTGCCCAGTGGGCATGACTTTACATTGGTGAATCTCTATATTATGGTCTCGTAATTATTTTAACGCTACAGTGCACTTTCTGGATAGGATGGTGGATCTTTTATTATTTCTCACCCTTCGACTCTCACAATCATCATCACGAAACTTTCCTCCAGACCGAGCGGTACAGAAGGAACAAGCATAACCCACTAATCTTTTGAAACTACCTCGCTACACTCCCATGCAAACCACACATACCCAAATTACATGACATACACCACACTACAATATAAAATACAAGACAGTGAATAGTCACAACATTATCACTTTCAGCTTTCCCACTTCAATTAATATTTATCCCAGTTTCACACGACACTGCCCCACTTTGTAATTCTACTTTCCTACTATGAACTCTGGAGATATATGCACGTCTTCCTGTGCAATGCAAGCCATGTGGCGTTGCTGGATAGACGGCCGACTCACCTTGCTTCTCTCTCAGAGTTTGAATCTAGCGTCACACGGAATCATATCACGAAATGTAATATTAAGAACTTATTCATCACACACGCGAGTCCTCAACTGATACCATGGACGAGTACTTCTCTTTATCTTTTGTCTCATACACAGTTTGAGACTCACACAGTACTCACCACGTGGAAGTACTCGTCTCTAATTTCAAGTCCTGCACACGCCATTTCTTAAATATTTCAACTAATGGTACACACGCTATTTCTTAAATATTTCAACTTATTGTACACACGCTAGTGATTCAGCTTAACTTAAGCACACGGAAGTATTTCAACTTATTGCTACACGTGGTTTCATTGTGACCGTTGGTCACTTCTGAAGATTACTACACTCCCATTAATATTACCTGCCTGACATTTAATTCTCCCCACAAAAGTTCCTGAAATAGAGAAATTATTATTTCAAACTACTCTTAAATATTCCACATGCATACCATGACTCCACTCTTTCGTCATTACGGAGCACAACTAAAACAGGTGTTAACAGCACAGGATCCAGCGGCAGAGTGCCGAAACATGGCCGTTCTCCAGGTCATCTCCCATCTCTGTCGAGGTGGGGGAAGCACCTTACTACCCTATTGGTCAGCCACATTTCAGGCGCTCAAAGCTCTGGTAAATTTCATTTCTTTGGTTCCACCAAAGGTGGCCAAAGGATCGACTCAAAGATGATCATATATTCACATTCACTATCTGCGGTTAGCAGACGACCATACATTCCTTCATTTCACAGTTCTCACCAAACTGGATGTAGGGATTTACTTTGTGGGAGTGCACATGTGATCAATTAAATAAATAAATTGTCATTCTTCCCCACACTGGTATCCGGCTTCACTGTATTAATTGAAATTGAGTTATTTTACAAAAAAAAATGTGTTGTTCTGACAAAAATAATGAAGTATGTTGTACCTATTTTCAATGCCGGGCGGTACTGTACCCTTTCACCACCGGCTACCCATGCAGAAAAAAATGGCACGGTACTATCCTTGCAATGCGAGGGTAGTTCCGAACATTTTTTTTTAAGAAAACTGTATTAGAAGAAACGTAGGAAGTCATCAAAATAACCAGGAGGAGACCTTAGCCCCTGGTGACCTCAAATAGACGACCAAATGCTGTTACTTTACCAAATTATTGACACAGTTGTTGCATTATTGTACTCTCCACAATCCGGAGTAACGTACACATACATATTTACAACAATCCAAATGACAAAGAAAACATCACATCATACAAATAAAAAATAATGGTGAGATAAAAATTGGCTTAGTTACCGGGATCTCCGTTATTCTTAGGAGTAATCCAAACTTCACTAATTCTATGACAAATAAGAAAAATACTAATTGTACTCATGAAATTGTAGGTAGCTCACCGTCCAAACACAGAACAAGTAATCTGACATTCATAAATTGCGTTGTAATAATCTTTACACGGCAATGTCTAAATACAAAACAAAATCAACAAAAGAAAAACATTGCGTACACTACTTACATGTAGAATCTCAGGCTCCATACCATTACTCTAAAATATACATCAAACCTACAGAGAAATAAAACTGAGAAGAAAAACAATGAAATATACCACAAGTTACATACTGGTTACGTAATATAGTTCATCTAAGACATCATGTCATACCTAATTAACTATCATCACTTAAGCAATTGCCACAACTACTCGACTGTGAGTTTAACCTTATCCTTGTCGACCAGTACAAATACCTGCTGCTGAGCTAGTCAGTCCATCAATTTGGATCAATACACGCAGTAAATAGTTTAGCAATAAGTGCTTGAATCCACCAGTAGCTCTCGTATATTACTCTACTGCTCATTTCTCTGTTGTTACACATTTAGACGACAAGAACTTGCATTTCGACTAGCCTTCTTTACACTTTAATGTGAAATATCACCACTGTGATAATGCAAATAAGTGGCTTCAGTCAACACACCAACAAGATCATTACTGTCCACGACATCAAAACGCATCAGTTGATTCCGATATTTGTTGTGCAATGCAAACTCTTGTCCCCTGTGACAACCTTACTGACCAATGCAACAAGAGCCGCTACGTTAGTATTGTGCCACTGGCTAATAATTACAGCATCATTGTACCAAATATTCTAATAAACATGTTACGTGTACTTGATAACCCAGAACAAACAAAAAAAACACACTAACTATTCTACACACAAATGTTGATAAAATACAATTACACTTGCTGTCCCTTCAGGAATGAAACATATATAAAAAAAAAGTTACACAATTACAATTACAAATACATTATTCCTTATCTTGCGAGTCACACGGAAACATTTCATTCTGTGATTTTCTTGGGGTCAAAAAAGTTGCTGACAGGTTCCCTAGAAACACTGTCTTGGTGTCAAAGCTCTCCCATGGTTACCCAGACGAAAGTCTTTAAGTCACTCAAATCGGCATTTTGAACACGCACTGAACAGTAAACTGTATCTCACATTAAACACAAATGTCATAGTCACGCTCAGCGTACCATCCACGCGAATCTGGTTGTCCAGAAATGGCCCTACGACTACTATTACCCACGGTTCTGTCCTTTCAGTTCATGGTGTAATTAAAAGTCGTAAGTTCCAACAAACAGCACTTATTCCCGTACCAATTCAAGAAATGTCTCCTACTACAGACGCAAATGTCAATGTCCCACTCTAGTTTCTTGCGTTCATACAATAATTAGTCACCAAACGACAACTGTCCTCTTCAAGAATACCAAGTGTCCCACATGCAATTCACAAAGCACACTTAACAAGTCACTGCCAAAAGTTTATGGATCCCACCGTTCAGTGGTCAAGACAAAACAAAACAATCGTCCTGTCTGCTAAAGACAAAATCTTTTCCACCACTCAACGTGGAAACACCAGTCCTTCACTTTCCAACTTATGGAGACATACGAGCAGTCGTCTTGTTTCACGGCTCCACAGTCCAGTACTAGTTAATAGTTGCTGGTAAAAAATGCCCGCCGGACTCTGCACCGCGTCGTTCATTCTGCCGTGGTGCCGCCGTTGAGCAGAAGAAACCATCCGCTGTTGCCTCCGCGGGATACTTTCCCCAGTCATAAGGGTGGTGGAACTTATGAATGGCCAGTGGTACGTGCGTGTCGCCCCAGGCCGTTGACCTGCTGTAGCGGGCGCGTGAAGCGTACCCTAACCGGCAGTGGAGTGGGGAGTGCACCGGCTCTGTTGTCGACGTCTGCTCGGCTTATGTGGTACGGACGCGTTCTGTGTAGCCCCTCAGCGCTACGACACCCAATCAGTCAGACCCTTCCGTGCATCTCGCAACATTACAGACAAAAGCATATTCTTACAATATTTAAATACTCATTGATTACATGTATGATCTATTAGATACATTGCTAGTAAGAGAATCTTTGTTCTAAAAACATAAAGTCATACACCCTAGTTTTCTACACCTACAACATTAACATTTACCCCTTTTCTATATACAGCCCACACTTGTGCTATTGATTGTACCTGTCGTCCCTCATACAAAACATGAAAGTGTAAAAAACAAAACAAAAGGAATAATAAACAATCTATACAGCTCATAATTACCTATCACATGTTATTAAGTAGTAAACTACTTTAACATCCTAACACAATAAACATTTTAGAAACTGATTACTCTAAATCTACAACATACTATGCACCTTTGTGCATGTGACAGACTGAAATTAGTATCTCTTTATATATTTTACATTTTATTATACATAACAACATTTCTAGGACACGTATGTACCATCCACATGTCAGATCCTGACCTGCCATTGAGGTTCATCCCAATCAAACAATAAATCACAATAATGTTTTAGTTATGGATCGGTAGCATCCCCTTTACAGGAGTGTGCGCATTGATCACACTACTCTACGACTCTCACTCACCAGACATCACATTTTCCTTCTCATTCAATCCATTAATACACTAACAGAATAGGTCTAGAAGTCAGCTAACCTTAACACCACCACACTCACGACAACATACCATACCTTTGCTCCCTTATGCTCATAACACCACCACTCTCACGACAACATACCATACCTTTCCTCCCTATACTCAACCACATAACACATGAAGTTGTTTCAGAGATAGCATTCCAGTCTCCGAATTCGCCCTTTCACTCTGGCACCTCTCTCCATCGGCTTACCTCTGCATTCAATTTACCTATTATTCATCCTGCTAAATATCAACTTAGAATTACAACATTTCATCTAAGAACAAAAAATACACAAATTATTCATCCTGCAAAATAACTGTACACATTATTGGTACCATTTTGATTAGTTATACTGGTACCAGGCTTCAACAACAGCAACAACAAAAAATATTATTTTTGCCAAATCGCAAATGTTATGCTAAGAATTAGATCTACACTTATATTACATCTTATGTCAGTATTCCACAACGTTCCCCATCTGGATCTCATACTCCCTTTATGTCCTTTCACATTGTGCAGTTGTCCTCATCTCTTCATTCGTATTTCGGCTCTCTGTCCATCAATTACTCCATCATTTCCTGGTCTTCCTTCGCCATTGGCATCAATCTCTATTGCAGCATACACAGGACCCTCTGTAACATACATCTAAGACATCTCCACATTATTAATTCTACTCACCTTTATTTACCACTGTTTCATCACGTCGAATCTCTTTTTATTAATCACACTGCTTCACGTCGCTTCTCTCCTTAAATATCACCTTTATCCACTACTATTTATCACGTCGCTTCTCTATCTACCATCTTTATCCACTCATTAATCACCACGTCGTTTCTGCTTGATCCTTATTCATCTGACAAAAAATACGTACATACACCACTCTGTCGACTCTTGCTCATGACTCATTCGACCAGTCTATTCCGTCATACTTCCTGACATCTCGCCTGAAAATTGTTATGTTCGATTTGACCCTGCACAATGTTACACACCACAAATAAATACACTGACTATCTACCATAAATTGCCTACTTTAGATCTATTCTTAACTTTTCCATAATTTGATGTTAGAAATGTGATGAAGCCCTTGAGATTGTTTTCCCTTGATCGTCTCAATCAGTACAGCATTTTCATGGGCAATCCACCTCACTCTGAATGGTCCACTATACACAGTAAAGAATTTGCTAGTTAGGAATCTTTGCTTACATGAAAATTAAATGTGTGCAGAGAATATACAAGCTGGGAGAGATGGGACAGCCCAAGTGTTAGAAACTTAGGTGCTAGTGGCCTCTTTCCCTAACACCCGTTTCCGAACAACCATACACAGCACTTCATTATAACTGTCACTATGACAATGACATACTACCGATCAGATGGCAGCTAATCTAAAAACTTCGATCCCAATGTTGACCTTTTACACCACGTGTTAAGTACCAGCAATAGTCAAATCGCACTAATTAAACTGGACTCATTGGCATTATTACATAACATTTTTAGCAACTGGTCTTTGAGGAAACAGTCCTTTTACTTTAGTGTTCGAAATAAAAAACTGCAAATTTTGCTCTGAGAGACCAGCCTAACAGATTTCATTACTGGTGTTATATTCTATGATCAGAAGTATGGTATTTGCATTCCTACATATCAGTAGAGTATGTCTGCTACAAAGACAATTTTCAGTGCCAGCTGCATGTGTTTTAAGGCAACGTGCTAAGGGCTGATATGTTGGATTAGTTTCTCCTATCCTTCAATCCATTATGACAAGAATGAAATGTCTGGATTCCATGCTCTCCTGCCATTCTGATAGTTTCTGCCGTTCCTATCCTCGACACTATGTAACCTATGAGTCGTGTTTCCGTTCACGATATTGCTCTCATTACCCAGTTCCTGTAACAAGTGCTGAAGTGACGCGGAATCGTCTAAGCCTCTGCCTGCCATCGCTATATCTCTGTGCAATCTCACTGGCAACTTCGTTATACAGATCCTAATGTGCTCCACAGTTTCGTATGGCACATCCAAATACCTATTTCGTCTCAGCATTTCCTGATAGCACGCCACTGGATCTCTTATACCACCTTCGTTACAATTTGGCATCATCAATATGCTTTGCGTAACCTGGTCCTGCTTACTTTTCGTCCATAATTCATTCAAATAGCTATTACAGTCTTTAATAACTTCCTGCATTTTCGCTCTAGTCTCGTCCCTCAAATGGTTACACACAAACTTCATTTTGGGGAGCGGTCCCCATGATGAAGATAATGAATCTTGAAATTGAGACAGCCTTGGACTATACCCAGTTGGGTTTGCCACCTGTTTTATCCGACACAACCGTTCTTCTGACTCTCTGAATTCGTCTTCCTCTTTCTGCCTATTTTCGCTTTTTGAGTTTATCTCACTCTCCCTCTGCAATCTACCTGGTGGTGTGTCACCTTCGCTACTGCACGCTAATTGCAACTGTGCTAGTTCTTCCCTATGTTTCCTACTTACTTCTAATTGCGCCTCTTTAAGGTGTAATAGTGATTGTATCTCCTCCTGGTCGGCATAAACCTCTCGCTGCGTACTGTCAGAGCCGGTTTCGCCTCTCATACTGATCTTTTCTACATCTGCGCTAATCGTATTCATTCTGACCACTACCTCCGCAATTTCATCCCTGTGTTTATTTAGCGCCATTTCCTGCCGTGTGACTTGAGCTTCCACGCTGTCTAATGCCCCTTGTTTATCTGCAAGTAAGTCCTCCACTATCTCTTTGATTCGCTCATCCGGCAACACGTCCCTACGTTCTGTAATATCGCTCTCTATTGCACTTATTCGTACCTCCAAATCATTGGCTTTTTCTTTCACGGCATCACATACTTGCTTCAACGCACCCAGATTCTTCTCCCCCTCATCTAACCGATTATTAACTGCGGACAGACGCTCATCGATAACTGTGTGTAGATTCCTCATTGCCTCTTTATTTCCCTTATCCATTGCCTCCAATCTTTCCTTATTTGCTTCCAATCTCTCCTTAGTCTCCCTATCTCTCTCCTTATTGTCTCTATCTAGCCGCGGTCCACTGAACAATTCAGCCCCTTCCGAGTGTTTGCCGTCCCCGCTCATTAACCGATGGTCAACAGCTACTTCCTGCTGCACTGCTACGTTCACCCCAGAATCGCTATTCTCCATGGTGGCTACACATTTCGACTGCGACCTAGTTACTACGGACATTTCGCAAAAAAAATTATACCACGATCTTCCAGCCTAGGACGATATAGCAATTAATTACATAAAAAAATAAAAGATCCTCACCAATCCAGAAAGAAATCGCAAACAGAAAAAATTTACTTCTTAGCGCTATCACCATACATTCATCAAAAAAAATCTTAACAGCAAACCCAAACAGCAGAATATCCTGGCAGGGTCGAAATTATGAGAGGCACCCACATGCCTTGCTCATACTGTGGCATCAAGCAGTCAGGCCTGCAAGATGAGTGGTCTGCCAAGTGAGTGGATTCATTCTTATTTATCGAGTAACATGAACTCTCGTACTCACAATTAAGTTACAAAGTATCCTCCTGTATGAATAATACGCAACGGAAACACGCATCTGACTATCAGTAATTTACAGAACTCTGACTGTACACTACGCACTGGCAATACCACATTTTCTTTCCTTTTTTATTTAACGGCTTTTGTCTACACGTGGCCACCGCACTGAATATGAATGGCGCACACATTATAAATTCGGGACATTATGGCAACATACAATTCAATGGAAAAGTCCACCAATCTTTTCCTTTTCACTATCTTATTTACTCCGATAAATTCTCTAACCTAAACACACAAATTCTATAACCTACAACAATAACACATGAGAAATTCTGCCCAGTGGGCATGACTTTACATTGGTGAATCTCTATATTATGGTCTCGTAATTATTTTAACGCTACAGTGCACTTTCTGGATAGGATGGTGGATCTTTTATTATTTCTCACCCTTCGACTCTCACAATCATCATCACGAAACTTTCCTCCAGACCGAGCGGTACAGAAGGAACAAGCATAACCCACTAATCTTTTGAAACTACCTCGCTACACTCCCATGCAAACCACACATACCCAAATTACATGACATACACCACACTACAATATAAAATACAAGACAGTGAATAGTCACAACTTTATCACTTTCAGCTTTCCCACTTCAATTAATATTTATCCCAGTTTCACACGACACTGCCCCACTTTGTAATTCTACTTTCCTACTATGAACTCTGGAGATATATGCACATCTTCCTGTGCAATGCAAGCCATGTGGCGTTGCTGGATAGATGGCCGACTCACCTTGCTTCTCTCTCAGAGTTTGAATCTAGCGTCACACGGAATCATATCACGAAATGTAATATTAAGAACTTATTCATCACACACGCGAATCCTCAACTGATACCATGGACGAGTACTTCTCTTTATCTTTTGTCTCATACACAGTTTGAGACTCACACAGTACTCACCACGTGGAAGTACTCGTCTCTAATTTCAAGTCCTGCACACGCCATTTCTTAAATATTTCAACTTATGGTACACACGCTATTTCTTAAATATTTCAACTTATTGTACACACGCTAGTGATTCAGCTTAACTTAAGCACACGGAAGTATTTCAACTTATTGCTACACGTGGTTTCATTGTGACCGTTGGTCACTTCCGAAGATTACTACAATCCCATTAATATTACCTGCCTGACATTTAATTCTCCCCACAAAAGTTCCTGAAATAGAGAAATTATTATTTCAAACTACTCTTAAATATTCCACATGCATACCATGACTCCACTCTTTCGTCATTACGGAGCACAACTAAAACAGGCGTTAACAGCACAGGATCCAGCGGCAGAGTGCCGAAACATGGCCGTTCTCCAGGTCATCTCCCATCTCTGTCGAGGTGGGGGAAGCACCTTACTACCCTATTGGTCAGCCACATTTCAGGCGCTCAAAGCTCTGGTAAATTTCATCTCTTTGGTTCCACCAAAGGTGGCCAAAGGATCGACTCAAAGATGATCATATATTCACATTCACTATCTGCGGTTAGCAGACGACCATACATTCCTTCATTTCACAGTTCTCACCAAACTGGATGTAGGGATTTACTTTGTGGGAGTGCACATGTGATCAATTAAATAAATAAATTGTCATTCTTCCCCACACTGGTATCCGGCTTCACTGTATTAATTGAAATTGAGTTATTTTACAAAAAAAATGTGTTGTTCTGACAAAAATAATGAAGTATGTTGTACCTATTTTCAATGTCGGGCGGTACTGTACCCTTTCAATAAGAACAGAAAGTTACGTAACTTAAGGTAGTTGTTGTGGTGCAAGCTCTTCCTTAATAGTCCACATTTGCGTCACTGCTGGCGACATACTTGTCCACTCTGTACACTACTCTGATCACTATGTGGTGCCAGCAACTATCTGTGACTGCAAGTGACTGGGCTGCAACTGATGTCTCAGTGACTCATTGGATGACAGACTGAAACTAACTCAGCTCTCTGGTCTGCGGCAACAATCTAAATACTGGCAGCTGAGAGGGCATTGGTGGCACATTTCTTGCGAGCCTATCTTTGGCCTCTATTGATCTTCTCACTACCTCTTCGCCACCTGGTGTGCTGGCACCAGCTTACGCCAGCACACTTTCAAACCATTAAATTTAATTTTGTTTCCTCCTCTCCTCCTGGATGATTCATCTTTTTTATAAGGGAGTGTGTGGTACTTCATGATTCAGTGAAAAATATCTTTTTCCAAACTTGCTCAGCCTTCTTTCTTAACTTTCAGACGAAGGGCTGTCAGATTCTGTTCATTTACGTTTTGCTTTCTCCATTTTGGCACATTTTCTATGTGTTGAAATAATTAAACTAGCAGTAGCTGCAGTTGGCACAAAGTGCAGGGCCCCAAATGTTCTAGAAAAGCAGCTAGTTTTGTAACACTGGAAGTGAGCTGCTGTGTTGATTACTGTTAAGAATACTGAGGATGCCACCCTTACATCTTCCAATCTTCCTCCACAAAAAAAGAAGAGGGATGTATCTTTCTGCTGGGTAATGAGAGGCAAGGGAATGAAAGGAAGAAAGGTAGTCTGGGAACACTGTGTGAGATGAGGTCCGAGCATCTTGAAGAAAGTGAATCCTTACTGAGTGAAATAGCTATGTGTGAGTACAAGAAATAATGTTGGGAAGTTGGAGCCACTATGCTGCAGTTATGTACCTCCTTCAGATAACTGGCAGTTCTTAGTCACACTTACAGATTTCTGCATAGGGGCACTCTCTGCTGACAAACGGTTTTATTCTGTGGAGAAACAATCTTCGCTTTGTGGGACTTGTAGCATTTGCATCATTGTATTTGACATTGTAACAATGTTTATTTTGTATTGTGACAAGAGTTTTAATTTGAGGAAGAAATTTCTGATAATGTACAGTTTGTTTGGAGCACAGCATTGCACGGAAGTGAATCATAGACTATGGGAAAACCAGAAAATAAGATAATCAAAGCACTTGAGATGTGGTGCTATAGAAGACTGTTGAAAGTAAGTTGACTGATGTGCTACTAAACGGCTACAAAAACCCAGTTCCAGTTGCAGGTTGCCCATCTAATGGCTTCCGGAGGCAACAAAAATTTGATTTTCATCATTTGTCATACAATTGTCCAAATTTAAAAAATTAAAATGCTGTAATGATCTACTCATTAACAGGTATAATTTTACATTAAAAGTTTAATACAATAAATCAAGCATTAAAGTTAGAAACTGTGCATATGTTTTGAGGCATCTTAACTCATCCTCATCTTATTCTTCATGTGCATTTTAGAGTTAGATGTGTTTGCCTGTTTCAAAACCAAGCAATTTAAAACTGGTTGCACCATCTTAATTGTGGTTTTCCTATTATTATTCTTCTATGATTTGGTCTTCAGTCATAGGTTTTCCTTGGTATATGGCTTTGATGGTTATACCATTCCTTTATATATTGTTACATCTTTTCTGCTATTGCTAAAACATGGTGCTCCTCTTTTATCTCACTGTTCTTCTTGCGATCTTTTACTCTGTATCTTGCAAAAGCTCTTAGAAGTCTCATTTCTGCTGCTTCAGTGGTCTGTAATTATTTCTTTGTTAAAGTCCATACTTTGGATCCATGAACAGTAAATGTTCAGTCACGGTATTACAAAATTTGAGCACTGTGTCTTTCCCGGTTTTATTCAAGAACATTCTCACAATGGTAGCTAACATGTGTAAGTATCCATGTTGTTTCTTTTCTGAAACATTATCATAAACATAAGAAATATCACAGCCTAGCTGAATATATGGACTAGTACCAATATGTTATTCTCTATTATGAGTTTACCCCTTGGATGTTGTTTTCCACACAAGGTCATTGCTTGTGTTTTGTTTGTGGATATGGTTAGATTATATTGTTTCACCATTATATGTAAAAGCCATACAGCTTGTTGAAGATTGTCTTCCACATCCACAAGTATTACCTGCTCATCTGCAAAAAGGAGGAATCTAAAAATTTAATGTCTTGCTTGGTAGGAACCTTCCATTTTTTTTTTTGCCATTTACTGGCAATGTCAGTTACATATATGTTGAACAGTGTATGTGATAAAGGACACCCTTGTCTAACCCCTTTCGCACTTCTCTACTAATGGTTGCCCTAACATATATCTTGACATTGTCAGCAGCAGACAAACTCTGAACTCACCTTATGAAATGCTGAGGAATGCTGTACTCCCCTAAAATTTCCCGTAAGTTAGATCTCACCACCCAGTCGAAAGTCTTTTTGTAATCCATGCATGCTATATAAATCATTTACTCTTCTCAACCAAGCAAATAAAAGTAGATTAACTTATGCCATGCAAATTACTTTGGGGGTTTGATTCTGTAAAGAATTTGGGGTGGGATTATTGGTAAGATAAGAAATGAGGAAGTTCTCTCTAGACTAAGCGAGGAGAGGAACAAGAGGAAACCATTGACAAGAAGAAGGGACAGGATGATGGGATGTGTATTAAGACATCAAGCAATAATTTCCATGGTATTTGAGGAAGCCAGAGGTGTAAAAACTGTAAGAGAAGACAGAGATTGGAATGTATCCAACAAATAATTCAGGATACTGGGTGCAAGTGCTACCTTGAAATGATGAGGCTGCACAAGACAGGATTTTGTGGCAATCAGAAGACTGGTGACAAAAAAAGGTTACTGTTAATTTATATGGAAATTAATCTTTATGTTTGTTGAAAATGCCAAAGTTTAAAACTGTGATTAATACCATTGTCCTTCCTAAGACTGTGTATTGTAGATTTTAATATGTTGTAGAGGGTGTCACTCATCCTTTTTCAGTTTAGTTATCACTCAGTCTTATACATCTACATCTACATCTACATCCATACTCCGCAAGCCTCCTGACGGTGTGTGGTGGAGGGTACCTTGAGTACCTCTATCGGTTCTCCCTTCTATTCCAGTCTCGTATTGTTCGTGGAAAGAAGGATTGTCGGTATGCCTCTGTGTGGGCTCTAATCTCTCTGATTTTATCCTCATGGTCTCTTCGCGAGATATACGTAGGAGGGAGCAATATACTGCTTGACTCTTCAGTGAAGGTATGTTCTCGAAACTTTGACAAAAGCCCGTACCGAGCTACTGAGCGTCTCTCCTGCAGAGTCTTCCACTGGAGTTTATCTATCATCTCCGTAACACTTTCGCGATTACTGAATGATCCTGTAACGAAGCGCGCTGCTCTCCGTTGGATCTTCTCTATATCTTCTATCAACCCTATCTGGTAT
This sequence comes from Schistocerca cancellata, assembly GCF_023864275.1. Lineage (NCBI taxonomy): Eukaryota > Metazoa > Arthropoda > Insecta > Orthoptera > Acrididae > Schistocerca > Schistocerca cancellata. The sequence goes on along the minus strand of NC_064630.1, from coordinate 779,202,431 downwards.
GGATCCCACACTGCTGAGCAGTATTCAAGCAGTGGGCAAACAAGCGTACTGTAACCTACTTCCTTTGTTTTCGGATTGCATTTCCTTAGGATTCTTCCAATGAATCTCAGTCTGGCATCTGCTTTACCGACGCTCAACATTATATGATCATTCCATTTTAAATCACTCCTAATGCGTACTCCCAGATAATTTATGGTATTAACTGCTTCCAGTTGCTGACCTGCTATTTTGTAGCTAAATGGTAAAGGATCTATCTTTCTGTGTATTCGAAGCACATTACACTTGTCTACATTAAGATTCAATTGCCATTCCCTGCACCATGCGTCAATTCGTTGCAGATCCTCCTGCATTTCAGTACAATTTTCCATTGTTACAACCTCTCGATACACCACAGCATCATCTGCAAAAAGCCTCAGTGAACTTCCGATGTCATCCACCAGGTCATTTATGTATATTGTGAATAGCAACGGTCCTATGACACTCCCCTGCGACACTCCTGAAATCACTCTTACTTCGGAGGACTTCTCTCCATTGAGAATGACATGCTGCGTCCTGTTATCTAGGAACTCCTCAATCCAATCACACAATTGGTCTGATAGTCCATATGCTCTTACTTTGTTCATTAAACGACTGTGGGGAACTGTATCGAACGCCTTGCGGAAGTCAAGAAACACGGCATCTACCTGTGAACCTGTGTCTATGGCCCTCTGAGTCTCGTGGACGAATAGCGCGAGCTGGGTTTCACATGACCGTCTTTTTCGAAGCCCATGCTGATTCCTACAGAGTAGATTTCTAGTCTCCAGAAAAGTCATTATACTCGAACACAATACGTGTTCCAAAATTCTACAACTGATCGACATTAGAGATATAGGTCTATAGTTCTGCACATCTGTTCGACGTCCCTTCTTGAAAACGGGGATGACCTGTGCCCTTTTCCAATCCTTTGGAACGCTACGCTCTTCTAGAGACCTACGGTACACCGCTGCAAGAAGGGGGGCAAGTTCCTTCGCGTACTCTGTGTAAAATTGAACTGGTATCCCATCAGGTCCAGAGGCCTTTCCTCTTTTGAGCGATTTTAATTGTTTCTCTATACCTCTGTTGTCTATTTCGATATCTACCATTTTGTCATCTGTGCGACAATCTAGAGAAGGAACTACAGTGCAATCTTCCTCTGTGAAACAACTTTGGAAAAAGACATTTAGTATTTCGGCCTTTAGTCCGTCATCCTCTGTTTCAGTACCATCTCGGTCACAGAGTGTCTGGGCATTTTGTTTTGATCCACCTACCGCTTTGACATAAGACCAAAATTTCTTAGGATTTTCTGCCAAGTCAGTACTTTACTTTCAAATTCATTGAATGCCTCTCGCATAGCCCTCCTCACACTACATTTCGCTTCGCGTAATTTTTGTTTGTCTGCAAGGCTATGGCTATGTTTATGATTGCTGTGAAGTTCCCTTTGCTTCCGCAGCAGTTTTCTAACTCGGTTGTTGTACCACAGTGGCTCTTTTCCATCTCTTACGATCTTGCTTGGCACATACTGATCTAACGCATTATGTACGACGGTTTTGAACTTTGTCCACTGATCCTCAACACTATCTGTACTTGAGACAAAACTTTTGTGTTGAGCCGTCAGGGACTCTGAAATCTGCTTTTTTTCACTTTTTCTAAACAGAAAAATCTTCCTACCCTTTTTAATATTCCTATTTACGGCAGAAATCATCGATGCTGTAACCGCTTTATGATCGCTGATTCCCTGTTCTGCATTAACTTTTTCAAATAGTTCGGGTCTGTTTGTCACCAGAAGGTCTAATATGTTATCGCCACGGGTCGGTTCTCTGTTTAACTGCTCAAGGTAGTTTTCAGATAAAGCACTTAAAAAAATTTCACTGGATTCTTTGTCCCTGCCACCCGTTATGAACGTCTGAGTCTCCCAGTCTATATCCGGCAAATTAAAATCTCCACCCAGAACTATAACATGGTGGGGAAATCTACTCGAAATATTTTCAAAATTATCCTTCAGGTGCTCAGCCACAACAGCTGCTGAGCCAGGGGGCCTATAGAGACATCCAATTACCATGTCTGAGCCTGCTTTAACCGTGACCTTCACCCAAATCATTTCACATTTCGGATCTCCGTAAATTTCCTTCGATACTATTGCACTTCTTATTGCTATAAACACGCCTCCTCCTTCACTGTCCAGCCTGTCTCTGCGGTATACATTCCAATCTGAGTTTAGGATTTCATTACTGTTTACGTCTGGTTTCAGCCAACTTTCTGTCCCTAGTACTATATGGGCATTGTGACCGTTTATTAATGAGAGCAGTTCTGGGACCTTTCTGTAGACGCTCCTGCAGTTTACTATTAGCACATTAATATTGTTATTCCCTGTTGCATTTTGCCTACTCCTACCTTGCCGCATCTCAGGAGGCGTCTTGTCGGGCCTAGGGAGGGGATTCTCTAACCTAAAAAACCCCCATGTGCACTCCACACGTACTCCGCTACCCTTGTAGCCGCTTCCGGCGTGTAGTGCACGCCTGACCTATTCAGGGGGACCCTACATTTCTCCACCCGATAGCGGAGGTCGAGAAATTTGCACCCCAGATCTCCGCAGAATCGTCTGAGCCTCTGGTTTAAGCCTTCCACTCGGCTCCAAACCAGAGGACCGCGATCGGTTCTGGGAACGATACTGCAAATAGTTAGCTCTGATTTCACCCCGCGAGTGAGGCTTTCCGCCTTCACCAATTCCGCCAACCGCCTGTACGAACTGAGGATGACCTCTGAACCCAGACGGCAGGAGTCATTGGTGCCGACATGAGCAACAATTTGCAGCCGGGTGCACCCAGTGCACTCTATCACCGCCGGTAGGGCCTCCTCCACATCTCGGATGAGACCCCCCGGCAAGCAGAGTGAACACTGGTCTTCTTCCCCGACCTTCCCACTATTTCCCTAAGGGGCTCCATTACCCGCCTAACGTTGGAGCTCCCAATAACTAATAAACCCCTCCCCCCGTGTGCCTGCTCGGACTTTGCTGAAGGAGCAGTCACATGTCCACTCACAGGCAGAGCGGGCGATGGCACACGGCCAGCCTCCACATTGACCCTCCGCCTCGTGCGCCGTGAACGCCGCTGAACCCGCCACTCCCCTTGGGGAGAGGGTGGCCCAACTGCGCCCAGTACCCGCGAAGATGTCTCGACAGCAGGGACAGTGGGTGAAGCATGTAACACCTGGGGTGCACCTTGCGACGCACCAGACTCCCCACTGCCGCTACACTCCGAGGCAGCAGCCTGAAGACGGCTGACCGCGGCCATCAACACGCTCAGCTGTTCGTGAACAGTGGCCGGCTCCTCCTGCGTCCGTACACAACAGTCACACATCCTATCCATCCTAAGAAATCAATTTACTGAAGAGAGTTAATCAACCTTTAACTAGACTGCTAATTCACTAAAGGCGGCTGTTTATTCACTAAACTGTGGTTGCTAGCCACTTCTTGTAGAAAACAATGAAAATAGCACTACCTGTCTCTGGACTGTATTGAAAACAAACAGTAGCACTACTGGCACTATGGTTGACTAAAGGGACTCTCTCTGACTGTATTCAAAACAAACACGAAATCTATGGGACACTATTAATAGCACCCGACAATTAATGCTTCCTAAAAGCAAATACACACGGAAGAAGAAGTGACAAGTAAGAAAAATACAGTTAATACTTAAATTAAGGTAGCTCGCTGCACAGCAGACGTGAGGCAGGCGGCAGTTATGACGACACTGACTCTACTGGCACTATGGCTGACTAAAGGGACTCTCTCTGACTGTATTCAAAACAATCACGAAATCTATGGAACACTATTAATAGTACCCGACAATTAATGCTTCCTAAAAGCAAATACACACGAAAGAAGAAGTGACAAGTAAGAAAAATACAGTTAATACTTAAATTAAGGTAGCTCGCTGCACAGCAGACGTGAGGCAGGCGGCAGTTACGACGACACTGACTCTACAGCTATTGTAATATTTTAGTTTTTTTGCTTAAATGTCTTCAGTAGAAAAAGTGCTCCAAAATCATGGAGACTCTGCTCTTTCCCTACAAAAGAGGGTTTGAGGAATAATTTGTAAGAAAATGCAGATTATTTTTATCATTGTTGTTGTTGTTGTTATAAGTTTCTTCAAACCTTTTCTGTCTCATATTGTCACCCAAATTCTATGACATAAAGTATCTATAAATATTGCAAGAATTATTTTATGTTATCTTAACAATAGTGAATTTTCATTTTTTTAAATGCCATATTTTTAGAGTTATAATACATATTTTATATATTTCTCTAGGTCACATACTATGGTCCAGGATTACTAGAAAAGCTGAAAGTGGTTTTCATTTTCCTATGTAATATAGCAGCATCTCTGATACTGATATTTTGCCGATGGTGTTCCAAGCTTGGCAGCTGGATAATAAACACAGTTTCCTTGTGAGTATACTTTCTGTAATATACTATGCACTGGGTGTTGACTAGTAATTTTTGAAATCACAAAGACAGAGTGTTGTCTACAGGTACAATTACATAGACCAAGCTTGGCAAAGTGTGGCTTATAATCATTCCCTTCTAGCAAGTGATTCACCCACCAACTCTACTTATCTGTAATGTAACAGACTGAGATTCATCTATTGGACAGTATGATACACATAACTAACACAGAACTTGACAGACTGGTATATTTCATTTTTCAAAGTTGATCTTTCAGTTCTTATATTGCTTCGTAGCACTGCACTAGAAGTATTCAAGTATTCTCATTTTTCTGATCTTTTTTTATTTATTTACACTCATTATTCTGTAAGTGAAATAGTTGACCAAGTTAAATGTATAGCTTAAATGTATAGCAGTCTTTTTTGCTGGTCCTCTCTGTGACACAGTCTCTCTAACCTTTCCATAAGACTGTCGAAATTCCATCCTAAATTCTTCAAATAACAATAGGGGTTTTTAAAACATTGTATTTTTAACATCACATAATTATGTAATTTTAATACAAAGACATTAAATTTTAAGGAGCTATGTTTGCTGGAAATATTATTGTACTAAATAATATTATAGTTCTTGTGGACAAGAGCTGAAACTAAAAGTAGATTTTAAAGAACATTATGAAATTGGGTTAAATGAGGAAAGTTTGGTAATTTTGTCATAGTTGATAAAAGTTGATAAAAATCACATTTTAATGGTGTTAGTCTAAATTGTCAGGCAGATTTTACTGTGAATCTTTCAGGGAAATCATTCACGTTAAAAAATTCTAATAATATAAGTTTTAACAAAGAAGTAAACACTTAACTAACTACAAATAAATCGTGAATGTGAAAAAGAATTTTGATTGCACAGAAGTTATTGATAAAGTCATAAGAATGAAAGATGTTCTAAAACAGTCAGCCAAATACTTCTGCAGTGAACAAAACTGATTTGCTAATGTGGTCAAAAATTATGGATATGCAATGTATAAACCATATTTTCTGGAAAAAAAATCACATCCTATGTGAGAGCGATAGCATTATTTATCACAGCCTCACTGCAGCCTATGGTTCGTTTATTGATCAGCAGCTGAGGGGGAGTGTCATCTTTTTGGCTGTTTCCTCAAAGCATAGGCTCTGGAACCTTCATATGTTGCCAAACTTCAAACAGGCATCACTGTTTCACTTGCCCACTTGCTCTCAATGGTTTAGTCAGATTTCCTCTCTTTAATGTTGCCTATTGCTCAGGTAGTCATTTTTGGGTTTATTTATGGTTATTACTGTGGCAACTTTGTTTTGTTGTTCTTGAGAGTACTGAGAAGAAAGAACGCTCAAACTGCATTTTTAATGAGCAAAATAAGTATTTGTTTGTACTCAATTCTGATGAAAAACCTCAATATATAAACAAAGGTACCAATCTTGCTCAACATTTCTCTTCACTCCATTAAACAACTCCCAGGTGTTGCACTCATGGTGAACAATGCACAATAATGGATAAAAAAAAGAGTTACACAAAAGCTGACAGAACCATGAAGTATTAAAGAAAAGAGGTTAACTGCACCACATGTGGTACCCCAAAATTATCAAAGGATCAGAAATGCTTCAGCAACAGCATACTTGTGAAAGAATGTGCAATGTAAATGGCAAAAACAATTGATTTTAATGATGCTACTGAACTTTTTGAAACGGCTTGATATGAACCATCATATAAAACAGAAACTAAACAGTTTAACTGCAAACTATCAGGATTATTCTTTGTGTGTGGATGGGAGTACTGATTGAACAGATCTGAGTGAACTACTAATTTTGATTCACATAATAATGGAGGACTTTTCTGTACACAACGAGCTACTTGCTTTACTTCCATTGCCCAGAACATCAGTATGAATATATTCAATGATGTTAAAAAGTATGATGTGAAGTTGGTGGTTTTCAAAAGTGCTCTGCAATTTGTGCTGATGGTGCACCAGCTATGGCCAGTAGTGAAAATGGCCTCATCAGTCAATTTAAGAAAAAGCTGAATAAATCATTTAACTTTTCATTGCGTTATGATCATGAAGCACTCTGCACAAAAGTTTTCAGAGTACTGTCAGCATTGAAAAATGTAATGAAAATTATAAGTAAATGATGTTGCATGAGGAATAGTAAATATTTTATGAGGTGGTAGTATAGTCTAATTTGAATAAAACATTCCTTTTAACATATGTCCAATTTATATTGCTCACAGAGATACAGCTGATTACAAAAATAAGTTTTTATTTCGGACATTGGTATTTCAATTGCTGTGGTTTCATTTATCGACTGTCATTTGTTTGAAGTTCAGGTTCCACCACATGCCCACAGTTAGAGTGTAGGGCAGAAGACAGTGGTGTGAACCGTATTAATGTCTTACAAGAGCAGATGCATGAGCTTGCCTTTAAAAATCTTGAATTGGAGGAGAAGTTTGTGCAGGTGTAGGCACAGTCATCCATATTAAGTGGGGATTTGAATGTTCTGACTACCGCTCAGGTGCCTAGGGAAATTGAAAGTAGTACAGCTGCCATCCCACTCCTTGACGTAGTGAGCAGCTTCATTGCTGTAACTTTCATTGATTCATTTTTGAGGAAACCTACTGAAAATGTATCTGCCTTTTTATGAAATGTCAAAAATATTGGTCACATTCACACATAGCTGATAGATTTTCTGTTGAATGTAGTGCACCTAAAGCTATTAGGTGGTACACACACCTATGTACGGCCATTAACAAAAGCTGAAAGCTTTAAGATACTGGTCGAGGGGTTAACGGAGAGGTATTCAGAGAAAAGCAGCTTAAGTCATTATTGAGATAAGCTCTCCCCCCTCAAGCAAAGACGAGGGGAAGATCTCAAGGCATTTATTGATAGAATTTGTGCGATCTCATGTCACGCTTACACCCTGGGAAGAGATGCGACACATAATGATGTCTTGCTCGAAGAGGCAGAAGTGCAAGCAGTGGATGTATTTATCAATGCTATAAATCTGCATACTGGAGGTGACTTCACTTTTGTCTTTACAGGAGAAAGTCTGTCTTGTGCTATTGCATAAAGAAGCAGGACTATTTGTCTCAACATCCTCATGCAATAATGACCCCCTCTGTATGCCCGTAAGTGAAACAGATTGCAGATGATGCAGCCAGTCAGCCCACACAGCCCTAGTTTTAGGGATATTGGCCATTTAATGCTGATTGTGCTTGATCATGAAGTAGAGAAAAATCATAGGTAAAGCTGGCACCAAAAAGTTAGAGATGATGGGATAACTGTATCAGGGAAATAGCAGAGGGGCCTCCGTGCTCCCAGTAAAAACAGATAACCCTGTTAATTTCCATGGATTTCATGAGGTAGCAAGTGAGATTGTGTACAGCACTACATGCAGACAGAAGGTATGAATATTAGTTGACATGTGTGAATTTAGTGTTTTTTACTCCCTGGTGATAAACGGACGCTAAGCGACTGCAACTGCTGTGTTCGGATGCAGGCTGAGTTGGCATCCCTTCGCTCCCAGCTTCAGGCAGTGTTGGCTTCGGTCACACAGCTTGAGGCTCTTGCCAATGGGCATCACTGTGGGGGTCTGGATGGGAGTTTGTCGGGGACGGCCAGCTCGTCCCACGCATCCCCCGATCGGACTACGACTGTGGCTGCCCGGGATACTGCCCACATTGAGGCTGACCCCTCACCTGTGGTAGAGTGGGAGGTCGTCTCGAGGTGTGGCAGGGGGTGAAAGACATTCCGGAGGGCTGAATGGAAGGCCTCTCCAGTTTGTCTGACGAACTGGTTTCGGACTCTGTCTCAGGCTGATACTGATCTTCGGCCGGACATGGCTGCTTGTCCTGTTCCAGAGGTTGCTCCTCAGTCTGCAAGATCCGGGCGGTCACAGAGGGTGGGCTTACTGGTAGTTGGGAGCTCCAATGTCAGGCGCGTAATGGGGCCCCTTAGGGATATGGCAGCAAGAGAGGGGAAGAAAACCAATGTGCACTCCATGTGCATACTGGGGGGAGTCATTCCAGATGTGGAAAGGGTCCTTCCGGATGCCATGAAGGGTACAGGGTGCACCCATCTGCAGGTGGTCGCTCATGTCGGCACCAATGATGTGTGTCGTTATGGATTGGAGGAAATCCTCTCTGGCTTCCGGCGGCTATCTGATTTGGTGAAGACTGCCAGTCTCACTAGCGGGATGAAAGCAGAGCTCACCATCTGCAGCATCGTCGACAGGACTGACTGCGGACCTTTGGTACAGAGCCGAGTGGAGGGTCTGAATCAGAGGCTGAGATGGTTCTGCGACCGTGTGGGCTGCAGATTCCTCGACTTGCGCCATAGGGTGGTGGGGTTTCGGGTTCCGCTGGATAGGTCAGGAGTCCAATACACGCAGCAAGCAGCTACACGGGTAGCAGGGGTTGTGTGGCGTGGACTGGGTGGTTTTTTAGGTTAGATGGCCTCGGGCAAGTACATAAAGGGCAGCAGCCTCAAAGGGTGTGGGGCAAAGTCAGGACATGCGGGGGCCAAACAGCAATCGGTATTGTAATTGTAAACTGTCGAAGCTGCATTGGTAAAGTACCAGAACTTCAAGCACTGATAGAAAGCACCGAAGCTGAAATCGTTATAGGTACAGAAAGCTGGCTGAAGCCAGAGATAAATTCTGCCAAAATTTTTACAAAGGCCCAGACGGTGTTTAGAAAGGATAGATTGCATGCAACTGGTGATGGTGTGTTTGTCGCTGTTAGTAGTAGTTTATCCTGTAGTGAATTAGAAGTGAATAGTTCTTGTGAATTATTATGGGTGGAGGTAACACTCAACAACCAAGCTAGGTTAATAGTTGGCTCCTTTTACCGACCTCCCGACTCAGCAGCATTAGTGGCAGAACAACTGAGAGAAAATTTGGAATACATTTCACACAAATTTTCTCAGAATGTTATAGTCTTAGGTGGAGATTTCAATTTACCAGATATAGACTGGAACACTCAGATGTTTAGGACGGGTGGTAGGGACAGAGCATCGAGTGACGTTATACTGAGTGCACTATCCGAAAATTAGCTCGAGCAATTAAACAGAGAACCGACTCGTGGAGATAACATCTTGGACCTACTGATAACAAACAGACCCAAACTTTTCGACTCTGTAAGTGCAGAACAGGGAATCAGTGATCATAATTGAATTTAATAGGAATATAAAAAAAGGGGGGAAGGTTTATCTGTTTAGCAAGAGTAATAGAAGGCAGATTTCAGGCTACCTAACAGATCAAAACGAAAATTTCTGTTCCGACACTGACAATGTTGAGTGTTTATGGAAAAAGTTCAAGGCAATCGTAAAATGCGTTTTAGACAGGTACGTGCTGAATAAAACTGTGAGGGACGGGAAAAACCCACCATGGTTCAACAACAAAGTTAGGAAACTACTGCGAAAGCAAAGAGAGCTTCACTCCAAGTTTAAACGCAGCCAAAACCTCTCAGACAAACAGAAGCTAAACGATGTCAAAGTTAGCGTAAGGAGGACTATGCGTGAAGCGTTCAGTGAATTCGAAAGTAAAATTCTATGTACCGACTTTACAGAAAATCCTAGGAAGTTCTGGTCTTACGTTAAATCAGTAAGTGGCTCGAAACAGTATATCCAGGCACTCCGGGATGATGATGGCATTGAAACAGAGGATGACACGCGTAAAGCTGAAATACTAAACACCTTTTTCCAAACCTATTTCACAGAGGAAGACCGCACTGCAGTTCCTTCTCTAAATCCTCGCACAAACGAAAAAATGGCTGACATCAAAATAAGTGTCCAAGGAATAGAAAAGCAACTGGAATCACTCAACAGAGGAAAGTCCACTGGACCTGATGGGATACCAATTTGATTCTACACAGAGTACGCAAAAGAACTTGCCCCCCTTTTAACAGCCGTGTACCGCAAGTCTCTAGAGGAACGGAAGGTTCCAAATGATTGGAAAAGAACACAGGTAGTCCCAGTCTTCAAGAAGGGTCGTCGAGCAGATGCGTAAAACTATAGACCTATATCTCTGACGTCGATCTGTTGTAGAATTTTAGAACATGTTTTTTGCTCGTGTATCATGTCGTTTTTGGAAACCCAGAATCTACTCTGTAGGAATCAACATGGATTCCAGAAACAGCAATCGTGTGAGACCCAACTTGCTTTATTTGTTCATGAGACCCAGAAAATATTAGATACAGGCTGCCAGGTAGATGCCATTTTCCTCGACTTCCAGAAGGCGTTCGATAGAGTTCCGCACTGTCGCCTGATAAACAAAGTAAGAGCCTACGGAATATCAGACCAGCTGTGTGGCTGGATTGAAGAGTTTTTAGCAAACAGAACACAGCATGTTGTTATCAATGGAGAGGCATCTACAGACGTTAAAGAAACCTCTGGGGTGCCACAGGGGAGTGTTATGGGACCATTGCTTTTCACAATATATATAAATGACCTAGTAGATAGTGTCGGAAGTTCCATGCGGCTTTTCGCGGATAATGCTGTAGTATACAGAGAAGTTGCAGCATTAGAAAATTGTAGCGAAATGTAGGAAGATCTGCAGCGGATAGGCACTTGGTGCAGGGAGTGGCAACTGACTCTTAACATAGACAAATGTAATGTATTGCAAATACATAGAAAGAAGGATCCTTTATTGTATGATTATATGATAGTGGAACAAACACTGGTAGCAGTTACTTCTGTAAAATATCTGGGAGTATGCGTACGGAATGATTTGAAGTGGAATGATCATATAAAATTAATTGTTGGTAAGGCGGGTACCAGGTTCAGATTCATTGGGAGAGTCCTTAGAAAATGTAGTCCATCAACAAAGGAAGTGGCTTACAAAACACTCGTTCAACCTATACTTGAGTATTGCTCTTCAGTGTGGGATCCGTACCAGATCGGGTTGACGGAGGAGATAGAGAAGATCCAAAGAAGAGCGGCGCATTTCGTCACAGGGTTATCTGGTAACCGTGATAGCGTTACGAAGATATTTAGCAAACTCAAGTGGCAGACTCTGCAAGAGAGGCGCTCTGCATTGTGGTGTAGCTCGCTCGCCAGGTTTCGAGAGGGTGTGTTTCTGGATGAGGTATCGAATATATTGCTTCCCCCTACTTATACCTTCCGAGGAGATCACAAATGTAAAATTAGAGAGATTTGAGTGTGCACGGAGGCTTTCAAACAGTTGTTCTTCCCGCAAACCATATGCGACTGGAACAGGAAAGGGAGGTAATGACAGTGGCATGTAAAGTGCCCTCCGCCACACACTGTTGGGTGGCTTGCGGAGTATAAATGTAGATGTAGATGTAGACTCCATTGCCATATTAGTAGACTGGAGACAGAGAGCATTAAGTCAGTAGGGACCTGTCATGTTAAGCTTACCTCTGACAGTAAGGGAAATGAGTTTGAAATGGAAGCATTGAGAAGGTGAGAAAAGGACTTTCATGTCTTCCTGGGATATGATTTTCTGCACCATTACTAGGTTGTTGTTGACTATTGATCCCAAACTGTTCAGTTCAGAGAAACAATTCATCATTTTGGTGGCAATAGCATCAAACAGGAGTGAGGAACTCTGGGGAGGGGGTCTATTCCCTGAAATCCTGATCACTTGCATATTTGTGTGTTAAAAGCCAATGCCACTGTAGTGATGTGTGATGGTACCAGAAGAGTTCCTGGATGGCAGTCAGAATCTGACAGCATAACAGAACTATTTTTGTGGGTGCCCAGCTCACCATGCTGAAGCTCTTAACTGATTTCAGGTTCATGTTAAACGATGCATTTTTAAGGCCAAGACTGAATAGGAAAGTATGTGTCCCAGTTTACCTAGATAATTTCAGTATGAGAGATGTTGTGAAACCACATGGTAATATGCTGTCCAAGATGCAGGAGATAGCTAATGAGGAACTGCCTCTGATGGGAAGGAGGAAATTGTGGAGGCATAGGAAACAGAAATTATTGCACATCAGAGAAGTTTATATAATCACTTCACCCCTTAGAAATTGCTGAAGTGTCTGAATTTGATCAAAGCCTTTTGTACCCAGTATTGGAGGAGTTTGTGTTGTTGTTTGAGTAGAGTCAGTACATGCTGCCCACTGACCTAACATACCACAAATTCCCAACAAGGAATGCTAGATCAATAGTGCAAAAATCGAATTGAACCCCACATCACTTGCACTTGGTTGTGGAGGGTAGTATCCAGCAAAAGCTCAATGTTGAAATTATACAATCTTCTTCCAGTCCATGGGCTTCATCTATAGTAATAGTTCTCCAAAAGTCTGCTAATGGTGAGAAATCATATGTGAGCAGTGAATAAAATCAAAACACCTGACACATACCCACCTTGAATAGGTTTTATATAGTAGCTATAGTAACTGAGTACCCAACTGCCTATATATTTCACTCACATGGACTGCTTAACATAAATGAGTTGTGATTTGTGAGGTTTTGTTTATACTACAATATTTTACAAAAATGAAGTTTGCAGTAATAATCTTAAGATCCACTAATACATTTAAGCTGTGTGATTGATGTGCCTTACCATAAAGCTTTTCTTGCATTGTGCATATTTGCATTTCTGAAGCTGAAGACAAAGCTGGGGTCGTAGGTTGTAGAAGAGGTTAATTACATATTCAAACACCTCAAATCAAGGATCAGTGATTTCTTTATAATAATAATAATAGATATACATTACATATGTTTTTAGAATTTATGAACCTAGATTTCTCCTAATGTTCCTGCACTTATTTATCAGTTTTAAGCCCTCATTTATAGATGGGATAAACACTTCTGCCAAATAATTAAATTGAAATAATCTACTCTGCAAGTGGCGGCAGAGGAACACACTCACAAAAGGATTTAACATTTACAAGCTTTCTTGCATTGTGCATCCAGTAAGTCTCCCCTGATCTGAGGAGGTTCTGGGTGACTTTTCTGAACTGTACACATTTCCATAAACCTCCAGTCCTTTTCCTTCACCCATTCAACTCTTCTGCCAGAAGAAGGAGCCACTGACTCTGAAAGCTTGTAAATGTTAAATCTTTGTGTGTGTGTGTGCGTGTGTGTGTGTTCCCCTACCGCCGCTTGGTGAATACCTACAGTGTGGGTAGGTGTGTTAGGTAATCAGCGCTATGTTGCGCTACAGAGAGAAACAACTCATTAATACTAATACGGGCTCATTTTTATAGGTCATGATCTTGAAAACAATGTTGTTGCTTCAATTTTTAAAAAGATATTATTTATCTGGGAAGACATTGTTCCTACTTTATTTTGAGACTATTTACGAAAAGGAGTCATATTTACTGTAGACTGTAATATAAATCGGCCAGAGAGAAACCATTTGTTATTATTACTATTTTACAAACATGCGCAGCCTATCTTAATTTTAAAAAACGAAAAAAATAATTTGTATGAAAAAGAAGAAGGGATTTATTTTGTTTTTACTTAGACTAAAAAATTTTACCTGCAATTTCCACATGTAGTTTTCCTTTTGACTGTTCAGGAAACAAATTCTTTCATGACAACCATAAGATTAATTTTTCCAGCTCTGTCTTGATAAACATGGAGGAGGAGTAGATGGGTGAGTCTCAACTAAGCCATTATTGATCTGAGGCAAGTTTTAAGTCTTCTCAAGGTGCTGAATGACCTCTCAGAGGATGCTGACAGTACTGGAACTGTCAGAATCGGAATGATGAGGCGAGTAACTTCCTGAAAAAGTTCTTTAACCCTACCAGGGTCAGCAGTAAGTTGTCTTCCAATACATAATACATCACATGGTTGTATACCAGTCATAATTGTTTGCAGCATTTTGAGCTGTGGATGAAGCCTGTCCAGTATAAAATCTGTTGTATGTACTTCAAGCAATTCTTCCAAATATTGTGTAGATGGAGGATGTGTTTGGAAGGACGTAATAAGTATATCTTCAAGATAGGATAGTCACTTTAGATCCTCTTGGTTGAACCTTCGATCAATTTTATTCAGAAGGAGATTAAGAGTTTCAAACAAATCTTTCTTAATTTTCGTTCTTGAGACAATTCTGTGGGAACAGGCAGTGTTTCCGGGCACTGCAATTTCAGTGGTATTTCTCTTAGCCATGAGATGTTTGGGTCTTTCATATTTAGGTTTTCTGTAACAGCATATCAAACACTTCCATGGTCCTAAGATTTGCAAGAGCTGCTTTTAGAACCTCTACACAATGTTTCACTCCAGCTGCATTAAAATTTGGATTCTGTATGGATCTGACCAGTTCCCCACACAGTGCAAACACTTCAGCTGCTACTGTTGACTAGTTTCAGACTTTTTTATGGTGCTTCAGATGGCCCCACAGGATCTTCTTTCATCTCTAACTGAGCTCGGTACCTTCAATATTGGTACCTGTTTTGGACCTGCTCATAGTTTTCCCTGGAACATGTCAAATAATTTTGCTCTCTGTCAGGTGGTACACATTGAGTCACCCGTTAAGCTTCTTGGTTTGGATTTATCTCATCAACACCAGATGGTAGCACTATGTCTGCCCACATTTTTCCTTCTTGCATGTTATAGAATTATATTTGAGACATCTTTCACTATTACCAGTACATCACACTATTGATCACAGCTTCTTGAAACTTTCTGTAGTGCTAGATGCAAACAATGTTGCTGCAGTGGATGTAACAACTCTTTGGCTAGTCTTGAAGAAGTATTTCCTTCACACCATTGTTCCACTCAGGCATATTAGCTGCACCATCGAAACATTGGGCTGTAGAAACTCAGTTTCCTGTGACAGTCTTAGAAGCACGTCTGTGATGGCAGTTGCCAGCGTTTGCACCTTGGGGTCTGGCAGACTATATAAACGAGAAAAAGTTCTTTTACTTTGAGCATCTCAGGGTCAATATGATGTACACAAAGAGTGAACTGCTTCTAGCCAATCATGTCTGTGTTGAATCTGCCATAATTCTGTAAAATGGGAAATTTTTTATTTGCTCCACAATTTCTCTCTGGATCAATTTCCAGTACTTCATTTTCTATTGCTGGTGCCAACCATGTCATGGCGTTTCAGCTATATCTTCAGTTCTGGCAGATCATTCTTCCTCTCATCAAGAAGTGTCATGAGGTTTCCAGAGACCGTTTTGTGACCTCTCAGTGCATTTCGTGTTCGACCCAGGAAGCTGATTGAACTGATAATTACTAGTAAAGCAGTTCTAGCTTTCTCCTCGTCAGTCAGCAGATGTCATGTGACTTCTACATCTACATCATTACTCTGCAATTCACATTTAAGTGCTTGGCAGAGGGTTCATCGAACCAGAATCATACTATCTCTCTAGCATTCCACTCCTGAACAGTGCGTGGGAAAAATGAACACCTAAACCTTTCTGTTCAAGCTCTGATTTCTCTTATTTTATTTTGATGATCATTCCTACCTATGTAGGTTGGGCTCAACAAAATATTTTCACATTCGGAAGAGAAAGTTGGTGACTGAAATTTCGTAAATAGATCTCGCCGCAACGAAAAAGTCTTTGCTTTAATGACTTCCATCCCAACTCGCGTATCATATCTGCCACACTCTCTCCCCTATTACGTGATAATACAAAACAAGCTGCCCTTTTTTGCACCCTTTCGATGTCCTCCGTCAATCCCACATGGTAAGGATCCCACACCGCGCAGCAGTATTCTAACAGAGGACGAACGAATGTAGTGTAAGCTGTCTCTTTAGTCGACTTGTTGCATCTTCTAAGTGTCCTGCCAATGAAATGCAACCTTTGGCCTGCCTTCCCCACATATTATCTATGTGGTCTTTCCAACTGAAGTTGTTCATAATTTTAACACCCAGGTACTTACATGAATTGGCAGCCTTGAGAATTGTACTATTTATCGAGTAATCGAATTCCAACAGATTTCTTTTGGAACTCATGTGGATCACCTCACACTTTTCGTTATTTAGCATCAATTGCCACCTGCCACACAATACAGCAATCTTTTCTAAATCGCTTTGCAACTGATACCTTACTAGACGATAAATTACAGCATCATCTGCGAACAACCTAAGAGAACTGCTCAGATTGTCACCCAGGTCATTTACATAGATCAGGAACAGCAGAGGTCTCAGGACGCTTCCTTGGGGAACACCTAATATAACTTCAGTTTTACTCAATGATTTGCCGTCTATTATTACGAACTGCGACCTTCCTGACAGGAAATCACGAATCCAGTCGCACAACTGAGACAATACCCCATAGGCCCGCAGCTTGATTAGAAGTCACTTGTGAGGAACGGTGTCAAAAGCTTTCCAGAAATCTAGAAATACCGAATGAACTTGAGATCCCCTGTCGATAGCGGCCATTACTTCGTGCGAATAAAGAGCTAGCTGCGTTGCAGAAGAACAATGTTTTCTGAAACCATGCTGATTACGTATCAATAGATTGTTCCCTTAGAGGTGATTCATAATGTTTGAGTACAGCATATGCTCCAAAACCCTACTGCAAACCAACGTCAATGATATAGGTCTGTAGTTCAATGGATTACTCCTACTACCCTTCTTAAACACCGGTGCGACCTGCGCAATTTTCCAATCTGTAAGTACAGATCTATCGGTGAGCGAGCGGTTGTATATGATTGCTAAGTAGGAAGCTATTGTATCAGCGTAATCTGAAAGGAACCTAATCGGTATACAATCTGGACCTGAAGACTTCTGCGTATCAAGCGATTTGAGTTGCTTCGCAAACCCTAAGGTATCTACTTCTAAGAAACTCGTGCTAGCAGCTGTTCGTGTTTCAAATTCTGGAATATTCTATTCGTCTTCCCTGGTGAAGGATTTTTGGAAAACTGTGTTCAATAACTCCGCTTTAGTGGCACAGTCGTCGGTAACAGTACCATCGGCACTGCGCAGCGTGGGTATTGACTGTGTCTTGCCGCTTGTGTACTTTACATACGACCAGAATTTCTTCGGATTTTCTACCAAATTTCAAGACAATGTTTCATTGTGGAACCTATTAAAGGCATCTCACACTGAAGTCTGTGCCAAATTTCGCGCATCTGTAAATTTTAGCCAATCTTCAGGATTTCGCATTCTTCTGAACTTCGCATGCTTTTTCCGTTGCCTCTGCAACAGCGTTTGGACCTGTTTTGTGTACCATGTGGGATCAGTTCCATCTCTTACCAATTTATGAGGTATGAATCTCTCAATTGCTGTTGCTACTATATCATTGAATTTGAGCCACATCTCGTCCACATTTGCATAATCAGTTCAGAAGGAATGGAGATTGTCTCTTAGGAAGGCTTCTAGTGACACTTTATCCACTTTTTTATATAAAATTATTTTGTGTTTTTTTTTCTGGTGGATTTGGAAGAAACTGTATTGAGCCTAGCTACAATGACCTTGCAGTCACTAATCCCTTTATCAGTCATGATGCTCTCTATTAGCTCTGGATTGTTTGTGGCTAAGAGGTCAAGTGTGTTTTCGCAACCATTTACAATTCGCGTGGGTTCATGGACTAACTGCTCGAAATAATTTTTGGAGAAAGCATTTAGGACAATCTTGGAAGATGTTTTCTGCCTACCACCAGTTTAGAACAAATATTTTTGCCAACATATCGGGGGAAGGTTGAAGTCCCCACCAACTATAACCGTATGAGTGGGGTATTTATTTGTTACGAGTCTCAAATTTTATCTGAACTGTTCAGCAACTATATCATTGGAGTCTGGGGGTTGGTAGAAGGAGCCAATTATTAACTTAGTTTGGCTGTTAAGTATAACCTCCACCCATACCAATTTGCACGGAGTATCTACTTCGACTTCACTACAAGATAAACCACTACTGACAGACACAAACACTCCACCACCAATTCTGCCTAATCTATCTTTTCTGAACACCGTCTGAGACTTCGTAAAAATTTCTGCAGAACTTATTTCAGGCTTTAGCCCGCTTTCTGTACCTATCACGATTTCAGCGTCTGTGCTTTCTGTTAGCGCTTGAAGCTCAGGGACTTTCCCAGCACAACTACAACAATTTACAACTACAATTCCGACTGTTCCTTGATCCAAGCACGTCCTGTATTTGCCATGCACCCTTTGAGATTGCAACCCACCCCATACTTTCCCGAGGCCTTCTAACCTAAAAAACCGCCCAGTCCATGCCACACAGCCTCTGCTACCCGTGTAGCCACCAGCTGAGTGTAGTGAACTCCTGACCTGTTCAGCGGAACCCAAAACCCCACCACCCTATGGCGCAAGTCAAGGAATCTGCAGCCAACATGGTCACAAAACCATCTGAGCCTCTGATTCAGACCCTCCACCCAGCTCTGCACCAAAAGTCTGCAGTCGGTTCTGTCAACAATGCTGCAGATGGTGAGCTCTGCCTTCATCTCGTAACCGAGACCGCCAGCCTTCACCAAATCAGGTAGCTGCTGGAATCCAGAGAGAATTTCCTCAGATCCAAAGCGACACACGTCATTAGTGCCGACATGTGCCACCACCTGCAGCTGGCTGCACCCTGTGCTCTTCATGGCATCCGGAAGGACCCTTTCCACACCAGGAATGACTCCACCCAGAATGCACAAGGAGTGCACACTGGATTTCTTCCCCTCCTTAGCCGCCATATCCCTAAGGGGCCCCATTACGTGCCTAACATTGGAGCTCCCAACTACCAATAAGCCCACCCTCTGTGATTGCCCGGACCTTGAAGACTGAGAATCATCCTCTGAAACAGGACAGGCAGCTGCATCTGGCTCAGCCAGAGACAGTACCTGAAACCTGTTTGTCAGACGCACGTGGGAGGCTTTCTGATCAGCCTCCGGCGATGTCTTTTGCTGCCTGCCATGCCTTGGAACGACTTCCCAGTCAATGACAGGCGAGGGCTCAGCCCCACTACGGGCAGCAACTGGGGCAACCACAGCGGCAGACTGATCTGGGAACGGACGGAACGAGATTGACATCCCCATGATACCCATGTTCGGCTCCCCACAGTGGTGCCCATTGGCAACAGCCTCAAGCTGCGCGACCAAAGTCAGCGCCACCTGCAGCTGTGAGCGAAGGGATGCCAACTCAGCCCTCATCCAAACACAGCAATCACAGTCCCTGTCCATTCTAATCGATGTTGAACAACAGTTACTGAAACACGAGTCCATGCCTAGATAACGCACGGGAGACATGCAAAGAGTGTATGAACTAACCTGCACAAATGCCTAATGACTGCGCTACAATCTGCCTGAATTTACGATTATAGTAACTAAAACCCGAAATTACTCCTCCTATACGAAACTCACATGCAATTTAAGTAAGAATCTATGAAGTAAACACAGAAAAGAAGCTATATACGTATCTTTCTGTGCTGTCGATGTGCTCCAACTGGGAGCTCAGGCCACACTGGTCTCTAAGAGCCTACTAGACAGACAAGTGCCATTGACGTACCAAAACAAAACAAATGCCTAACGACTGCACTACAGTCTGCCTGAATTTATGATTACAGTAACTAAAACTCGAAATTACACCTCCTATACGAAACTCACATGCAATTTAAGTAAGAATCTATGAAGTAAACACAGAAAAGAAGCTATATACGTATCTTTCTGCGCTGTCGATGTGCTCCAACTGGGAGCTCAGGCCACACTTGGGCAATTACTGGTGTGCTTTTCAAGTTGCTGAATAATTGTGAGAGACTCTCAATGAAAAAGACTCTGCTTGTGTATCTTGAACTTTTCTGTGGCCTTTTTTCAGTTACAAAAACCTTATTTTAGAAAAGCTGTCAGTTCCTGTGTTCATCTATTGTTCACTAAGTTGATGGACCGAATGCAGTCATGGCATAAAACATTGCCACTCTTTTTTTCGTAATGTAGCCATGAAGAAGCAGCAAACCATTCTGATGTACAAAATCATCCATTTCTTCATGGAAACTTATGCTTGTTTGCTGGGTGAAATTTTGTTTCAAAAACAGGTATATTTTAAGTAGAGTCCATTGTATGTTCATATGAGAATGGAGTGTCTGCATGCTTTGACAGTCCTATGCCACAACTTTGATGTCCATCACCTGTACCTGAAATCGTTAAGGATAAAAACATGCAACATGACATATCACAAACTCATCACATTAACATAAAAATAGTTTTAACAAGCAAAGTATGCTAATGGTGAGCACATAGTATAATAGTACAAGCATAGGGGAAAAAATGGTTCAAAAGGCTCTAAGCACTATGGGACTTAACATCTGAGGTCATCAGTCCCTTAGACTTAGAACTACTTAAACCTAACTAACCTAAGGACATCACACACATCCATGCCCAAGGCAGGATTCGAACCTGCAACCGTAGCAGCAGTGCGGTTCCGGACTGAAGCGCCTAGAACCACTCGGCCACAATGACCGGCCAGGCATAGGAAGAAACACTCTTAGTTGACCATAAAATGTTTATCTTACCAGTATCAATACTTGTGCTCAAATAATCTGAGATTATTTAGTGCTGCTACCACCTCCTGAAAATTCCTTGATAGATTTTTGTGACACTGTGCAGTACCACACCGAAAATAACAATGTAGTAATAATTGCATTTAAAAATTGACCATGACCATGACCCATGGATCGATGTACACATAAAAAGGGGATGAAAAGTTAGATACTGAACTTAAAAATGATGCTATAACTCACTAATTGTATGTGTCACAAGCAAGAGGAATTACTGTAAACATTATTGAACATCTATATAGTGAATTACAAAAGAGGGTGCAAATCAGACCATAAAGCAATACTGCAGTGTAAATGTAAGAACACTAACATCAGACATAGGAAACAAACTTGCACAATTCATACCAAATCGACTGCAACTGATGATTTAATAGAAGGAAACTCACGTAGTAAATATTTTCAGTTGTAAAGATAATGTTTACTACCATATTTGTTTGATGATGAACTGCTGTGTAAAGCACTGTGGTTTTGTGTTTATTTGACCTTCAACTTTGAGTTGTTAAGTCAGTTTAGGTAAACTGAACAATGTTTGTACTGTTACATGTAACATTTGTGAGGAAACTGGTATGGAAGTCAAATCTCATTTTCTGTGTACAGATAGTTTTCTCAGTACATGTATAACAGGCAAGAATGAAGCCACACTCACAATATATTAAAACTTCTTGCCAGAAGCGATTGTATATTTTTACTTGCTGCTGTTTTTGCAGCAAGTTGTATTGCAAATGCTGACTTGCATTGTAGCATTGTACTTTCCCTTTCATAAGCTAACGAATGGTATTAATACACTTCGATGTTATAATAGAGGAAAACATCTCAGTATTAATTGTACAGAGAACTACTCATCTCTTTGCATACTATTATTAGCTAAGAACATTGTTCCATCATCTTGAACTGTTTATGTGTGGGAACTTGTCACACTGCACTCTGCATGGTGTGCAGAAATTTATCATGCATGGCATATCACTAACACATACGATCAATTTACTTGTCACCAGAAAGATTCAGCTTTCCCACCATGATAAAAAATTACTTTGGTACATTAATACAGGACCTAAATTGCACAAAATGTGAAATAGCCAGTAAGATCATTCTTCAGTGCAAATTATTCAAATTATGTTCAACGATTTACGGTACTTCATTTATAAACATTGTAAAAACTATGACTTATAAGGAAAAGGTAGCCACTTCACTGCCAAGCATGAATGCGGCTATAATCGGGGTGATCATATATTTCCAACTAGAAAAAGTACATATCAATTGAATTGTCCAAAGATGTAATATTTACATACATTTAACATTGCCTTCTCTGATTATAACATATGAACACTTAAGATTATTGTGCACTGCAGCTTCATCCCTCCTTATTACATTTTTCTGAGGTTCCCACTTTTTCAGGAAGAGAGGTGTCTTTTTCTCTTGCCATCCCAAAACTGCTGGCAGTTGTAGTCAGAGTTAGTTTTTATTTTCATCACACTTTCCATTGTCTCTGCTGAAAGCCTACTGTAACAGAATTTAACAGCAGCTTCCTCAGTTCAAGTTCATCTTTAATAAATAGTTTAGACCAATTTTTGAAGTATAATTTACACTCATAGTAAAATGTCCTGACAGTTTCCTAGAAGTGAGTTTTGTTTACAACACCATTCTCTGCTAATGTGTTTGGCGGTGTCATTACTGTAAATGGAATAAATGTTTTCACTTGCCTGTCTTTTAACTTCTGAAGTAGATTTTCTTTTACTTTCAAGTTGTTCAGTGGCTTATTTAAATGCTGTTCAGTATCATGCTTACCTTTGTTTTGAATTGACAAAATTACATTGCAGGTGACACATTGCCTCGCAATTGTCAGCTTTAATTTGCTTTATGCCAGGATAGTCACTCTCAAAACTATCTTGAAATTTACATTTCTGATATGCCATCTAAGTTTTCCCACTGTTCTTGTTGAGTAGCTGTTCACTAGTTGATCACACACTGTCCACAGTAAGGTAGCAAATGCAAACTAATTCAGCAAAGACCCACATTGCCTTGCGCATGTACAACAATGTGTGCTAAATAACTCTGCAGATAAGTGCGCTGATGGCTAGACAGTGGTGAGGGCTGCATTGCAAGTTGGCGTCTGCTCGATAAAGGCATCTCCAATCTAACATAGACTACGTCTCCCTGAAATTAATGGAATGGTCTCATCCTGAGTACACAAAGACAATTGGTGTACCACACATTTGCCACACTGTACCGCGATGCATCATAAACCGACATCAGTGCTGCCAACTTTAAACCCAAAGCATTTTAGATTATGTGAGACTGAGAAGTTCAAAAAGAGTACAGCATATGTAAATAAATGTAAAGTGTAGAGTACATAGAGAAGAATATAAAAAAAGAGTACTTGTGCTCTATTTAGAGTATGTCTGGTCACCCTGGCTATAATACATCAAATTATTTATGAAATCGCACGAGAAGCGTTGCATAGGGAAAAGAAAAACCCCGGGCAATTTTTGTATGCAAATAGTAAAACATTTTCCAAACAAACTAATTTCAGAAAAGTATGTAGCTTTGCCTCATTTATGTGAAACAATGATCCATATGACTGAAAATTCAATTTCCGCTTCGGTTCTTTTGTGCCTTAATAAACTGAGGGCTGTTTTTAGCATGAAAGACATTATCTAAGCAATAATTGTCACAATTGATTGAGTCCATTGCTTAACTACTATTGGAAGGTTGACTATCAGGTAATGTGGCCCCTGAACAAAGCAGCTTGTGGCACATCATGAATGTATGATGTATTCTTATGGGACATAAATGGGTGATATTTGTAACTAGTCAAATTAATTAAAATTTTCAAACTGAAATGTGAATGTAATGCATGTCATGAACTATGAACTTCATAACAACTTTCTGTATACTAACATTTCAGTATGTACATCTCACTTTTCCGATCCTGCAGCAGCAGTGGACTTTCCCTTGCTGTGGAATAAAAGGAAGATCTGAGAACAGTGTCATGATGCTATTGGTTATGGAGGGATTTTCTTGCAATACTGCACCTAGCCCATGTGTCAAAATACTATTTTTCTTGCAACTTACAATAATTATTCCATCTTAGTTCTCAATACGATGTTATATGTACGTACTTTGCTCCTTTCTGTATGAGTTTAACTTATGTTGGTAAATAGTGATTACCGACACCTTTGTTGATTGAACCTCTACTTGCTTTGTTGTAGTGGTAGGTAATGCTTGTTCACCGACCACTGTTAATTTTTTCTGGAACATTTCTTCACTTTTTCCTGCTTGAATCCTTGGGTCTGACCTGTTTGTCACTGACAAGTGAGTTCCTAGTAGTCCAATGTAGACGCATGTACTGTTTTGTCACTGTTGAATTGAGATTCGGTGCCCCCTTTAACTCAAAAGCATTTCCACAGTATTGGAAGTAACTGACATCTTTTTGCAAATACATTCGGGTATGCCATAGCTCCCTCACTCCCCCTTCCCATAAAAGTCTCACTGAGCAGTGTGGGAATATAATTACATTTACGAGTTAGCAACAAATAAATAATAAATTTCAATGTCATACAGTTTTTGATGCATATCAGTGTTTATGATGCCGTATCTCCTGGTCTATGTCATAAGTGATATAATTTTGTAGGTATGTTTAACACCATATGTGTAGACTGTCTGTAAAATCTATTGCGAATAGATTTAGTAGCACAGAAGTAATAAATTTAAATGTCATGCACTATGTGGCAGTTTTTCATGCATCTCTTCGTTTATGATGTCATAGCTCCTGAACTACTTACCACACAGTGATTGTTGCCGGACAGTAAGGGATATGTGTACCAAGTTTGGTTGAAATTGGTCCAGTAGTTTAGGAGAAGATATGGAACATGCCCACATTCATACATCCATTTTTACAGTATGTATGGATTTCTCTGCATTCCTGAGATTCAGTCAAGAGAAGTAGAATTAGAAATAAGTTAGTACATAACTTTCGTAGTGAATATGAGCAGCATGGATATTAGGTACTACACAACTATTATCTTATCAAGGATACTTTACTTCTAATGCCTTCTGGCACTTTAGTGGACTGGAATCCTAGATTGTAATCTGCCTTCAGCAGTACTATAAAAATTTATGTAGTAAATTCAGTACTCTGATTTGATATTCCTTCTTGTAAAAGTAATGCAGATGTGTAGTAAAAAGAATGTGAATACAAAGTCTATCACATTCTCCCCTTTTACATTTTGTAATACTCTTTAATGTAACTTTAGCTCACTTAATTTAAGACCTTAAATCAAACATAGCTGTAATTTAAAAGTCAAACAAATTTAAAATTGGAATGTCAATTGTTGATTAAATCAATCCACTTCCAAAGCATACCTTTATTGCAGGATGCATCTCCCCATAGCTTGTAAGCCTCCTATCAGGGCAACCAGCTTTTCCAGAGGAGTGTCTGACACCCTTTTGTAAACTCTGTGAGTCATCACACCTGCAGAAGGGGAAGAGTTTGTAATCTTATCCTTCCACACATATCATTTCTAAAAGAAGATTAATTTTAGCTGTATCGATTGTAATAAATTAATCTCTTTTTATACATTTTAGCCTGAAATATAATACATCGTATACAAAATCAAATGAAACTCCTTTAGTGAAACAGCTGAGATAATTTTAACGTATGAAAGATTTAAAATAGTTTTTGGTATCGGCTATTTCTATAATGAAAGGTACGTCAGAGGAGGGTGCCTCGTTACAAGTTGTACAAGTGAGTGCACATTTGGAAGAGTTTGAGGGTGATTTACTAGTAACATTGAACAGCAAGATTTTCTTTCCATTCTCTCATGTTAGAAGATGTGTGTGTTCATGTGACCATTCTCCCTGAACTGAGCTTCATAAATAGTGTATGTTATTGGCCAAGCATAGTTGGATACTGCTGGTGAAGCACGCTAACAAGCATCACCTGCGGCAAATTACCAGTAGGAAACATGGAAAGGATGTCATATGGGGCTCCAGAGGTTGACTGCCAAGTGTGGTTCCAGAACTGGCTCATGAACTCTGCCTCTGGTCTCAGACCCAAAAACGTGCATTCTTTCCATGCGACTCCGCAACTTAATTGGAACGACTCCTGTAAGTCACCATTAGCCTGACCACCTTCCCTAAGTGCATGCTATGTATTCCATGTCTTGAATTACATGTTGTTTATTAAACAAATCCTCCTGTTCTTGTTTGAAACCCCCCCCCCTTCATTATACACCTATCTTAAGTCCTCCCCTTGCTCTCCTGCACAAGACATTAAAACATTATTCAGTTCATAAAACTTAGTCCTTCAACAAGTACAAGAAGAGTATCTCCATTTTGTAATGTAACATCTTTCAATCTGGACATATACTGATGAACATGATGACTGGTATATTTTGTACCTATATCTCATTATTGCAGAGTATGGGAGTAACTTACAATTTTGTACAATGGAGTAACACTTATGATTAATAATTTGAGTATTTTATTTGGTCCTGACCTAAAATGTCATTTCATGCATAATTTAGATCGATAATAATAATAATAATGATAATAATAATAATAAATAAACAAACCTGACATCATACTCACCAATAAAAACAAGAAATTAATACAACTAATCGAAATATCCATACCCAATACAACAAATATACAGAAGAA
The DNA here is from genome assembly GCF_023864275.1 of Schistocerca cancellata. Classification (NCBI taxonomy): domain Eukaryota; kingdom Metazoa; phylum Arthropoda; class Insecta; order Orthoptera; family Acrididae; genus Schistocerca; species Schistocerca cancellata. Next base: position 779,175,869 of record NC_064630.1, on the reverse strand, counting down.
AACAGAAGAAAACAGAAGAAAAAATTGAAAAATACATCCAACTGGCTGAGGAAGTCAAGGACATGTGGCATCAGGATAAAGTTGACATTATACCAATTATAATATCAACTACAGGAGTCATACCACACAATATCCACCAGTACACCAACACAATACAGCTACATCCAAACATATATATACAACTACAGAAATCTGTAATTATTGATACATGTTCAATTACCCGAAAGTTCCTAAATGCAATGTAACATATACCGTACAGTTAAAAGGAAGTCACGCTTGATCGAGGTCCGCGTCACTTTTCATATTTAACCAGACATAACATCTGAGAAAGGAAAGAAATAATAATAATATGTAGGCATTATGTACTTCATTGTTTTGCATCATGTGAGGAGTTTTTTTATATATAAAAGTATGTCAATCTGGCTAAAGTAGAATAAAGTATGTAGCTAATAACCACTCTACGCATGAAAGCATCAAATAAACTTTAAGATAAATACAAAAATTTTTGAAAGTAGAATAGGTGATGAATTGTATGAGAAAAATCAAATGGTTATGCTGGAAGGACATGCTTTGTAAAGGAATTTGTTGTCACTGAGTGTAACAAAAACTGTTATCATGTAATATCTTCTAAAAACAATTGTGAAACAGAAACTTAACAAAGCATGTAATTTATTGATTATTAAAAGATCACAAATATGATGGCAACTACGACTGCATGACTTAGTTTTTCTCTGTTTTGGCTCATTATTATTGTAGCCTTAGTTTTATCTCAGTTTACTTTAGTCAAGTCTCATTATTGCCTTAGTCTCACTCATGGCATGTTATTATCACTAATTTGATGTTGTCATATTCTCAGGTCATTTTCGTTGTTTTGAGTAATTATAACAAATGCCAGGATCGAAGTAAAACAGGAATGTTTCTATTTTCTTCTGTATTCATTCACCAAGATCCCAGGGCCAAAAGTCATCTCCTAGATGGGTTAAGTACAACATAAATTTCCATAATCTGCTACTCTGAAATATTATTAGTGCATTATATTAGCAGATTGTTTTCTAAAGAATGCTTAGGCTCAGTATTAATATTGTGGTTTGGGCAGAGTAGTATGCAGTATATTATGGTATACTGATGTTCCATGTACGAGAATGTGGTGGACATTACATATGCACAGACTCTATCCTTATCATTTCCAGTGTATTCAACATCTGTGAGAAGGATATGAATGTCAGCAATTTGAATTTTATTATTGGGTAATTGCAAACCACTGAGTAATCTCATTAATACTGTTTACTGATGAAGCTGATTTGACTTGTGATGGTATTTAATAATGCTCATAACTTACGTTGGTGGTCAGATGAAAACCAGTGTTCCTTTGTAGAGGCATATTTTCAAGAATGTTTCTCTATAAATGTGTGATATGTGACAGTGAATGAGCTGATTGGCCCTGTTATGTTACGGCACCGTCGTGCAGAACTTGTTATGTAGACTTCCTTGAACATGATTTTATAGCATTATTAGAAGAGGTTCCTGTGGCTACAAGGATGGATATGTTCTTATTGAAATGAAAATTTTTGAGAACAATAGGCCTGTCCTCATTCAAAACACTCATTCTCTAATTTCAGTGCAGAGTTACATGAGAAATGTGTTATTTTGAGAATTATTGGATGCTTACTAAACCATATTTTCATAAGTTACCGGTATGAGTATTTTGGAGACATAATTTATTTCATAGCAAATCAGCGTTTGTGGTTCGAATTTCTGCCAAAGAATACATCACCCCTGAACTTCACTGTATATCAGTGCAAATAAAAAACTACCTATAACAGATAGTTAGGAACCTGACTCGTGATGAAAACATATTGGATCTAATGGGAACAAATAGACCTGACCTCTTTGAGGATGTCCACATTGAGAGTGGTATCAGTGACCATGATGCAGTTGTGGCAACAAGATTAGATTAGATTAGATTAGGTACTAGTTCCATGGATCATGAATACGATATTTCGTAATGATGTGGAACGAGTCAAATTTTCCGATACATGACATAATTAAGTTAATTTAACAACATACTTAAGTTAATATAACAACTTTTTCATTTTTTTGTATGATTACCAAAGTACAAAGGACATCTAAAACAAGCAGAAGGATATATATGTTTAGTAAACTAGATAAAAAAAATCAGTAGTGCCATGTCTCAATGAGGAACTTGAAACTTTCAGCACAGGACAGTAGCATGAAGAGGAACTATGGCTCAAGTTTTTAGTTGACCACCCACTGGATAGAAATGTACCCTGTAAAACATTCCATCATGGAATGGTACCTCCATGGTATACAGCCACTGTAAAGGAACTTCTAGAGAAACAAAGATTACTGCATAACAGGTGTAAAACAAAGCATAGGGCTATAGATAGAGAGATGCTGAATGAAACGTGTTTGGCTGTCATGATAGCAGTGCATGATGCCTTTAGTGACTACTGTAGCAGAATATTGTCAAGTGATCTTTCAGAGAACCCAAAGAAATTCTGGTCATATGTAAAGACTGTTAGTGGCACCAAAGTTAGCATCCAGTCCCTAGTGAGTGAGACAGGAACTGAAATTGAGGCTAGCAAAGAAAAAGCCGAACTGCTTAATTCCATTTTCAAAAGTTCCTTTACAAATAAAAACCCAGGAGATTTGCACCAATTTACTCCTCATACTATTCGAAAGATGTATGAAATAGGTGTTAGTGCCAGTGTTGTTGAGAAACACCTGAAACCATTAAAACTGAATGAAGCTCTGTGGCATGATGGAATCGGTGTCAGATTCTATACTGGACTTGTGGCTGAGTTTGATCTAGTTTTAACTATAATCTATTGTAGATCTCTCAAACAAAGCACCATTCCGAGTACTTGGAAAGAAGCACAGGTCACACCCGTCTACAAGAGGGGTGGTAGAAGTGATCCTCTACAAGAAGGGTGGTAGAAGTGATCCATATATAGCGACTGACCAATATCCTTGACATCCATTTGCTGTAGAATGTTAGAAAATATTCTGAGCTCAAACACAATGAGGTGTCTTGAGCTGAATGACCTCCTCAGTGCCAACCAGCATGGATTTCGAAAAGATCGGTCATGTGAAACCCAACTCACACTTTTCTCATATGACATACTGCTGGATCAAGGCAACCAGATAGATGCAGTGTTTCTCCATTTCTGAAAAGTATTTTACTCAGTACAGCGTATTGTCAAAAGTATGATCATATGGGATATCAAGTGAAATTTGTGACTAGATTGAGGCCTTTTTGGTAGGGAGGATACAGCATGTTATCTTGGATGGAGAGTCATCATCAGATGTAGAAGTAGGTTTGAGAGAGCCTCAAAAAACTGTGCTGGACCCTTTCTCTTCATGTTGTATGTTAATGACCTCACAGGCAATATTAATAGTAAAATCAGGGTTTTTGCAGATGGTGCAGTTATCTATAATGAAGTACTATCTGAAGGATAGCCATTCAGAACATGAAAAGATTTCAAAACTATGCAAAGAGTGGCAACTTGCTTTAAATGTTCAGACATTTGTAATTGTGTACTTCACAAAATGAAAAAAAAACATAGTATGCTGTGACTATAATATCAATGAGTCACTGTTGGAGTTGGCCAGCTCATACAAATACCTGTGTGTAACACTCTGTAGGGATATGAAATGGAATGATCACATAGGGTGAGTTGTGGGTAAAGCATGTGGTAGACTTTGGTTTATTGTTATAATACTGCTGAAGTGCAATCACATTACAAAGGAGATTGCTTACAAATCCCTTGTACAACCAATTTGAGAATATTGCTCAAGTGTGTGGAACTTATACCAGAGAGGACTAACAGAGGATATTGAACGTATACAGAGAAGGGCAGCATGAATGGTAACAGGTTTGTTTAACCCATGAGAGAGTGTCACAGAGATACTGAAGGAACTGAACTGGAAGACTCTAGAAGAGAGACATAAATTATCCTGAGGAATTTGTACCAAATCAGTGTTTGTGATTTAGATACTGTAGCAGATTTTCTAACATATCATGTTACATTTTAGTTTTCCCTTAAACAGGAGTAGTCCTATATATCACCTGCATTTATCATAAATTAACTCTGTTTTCAACTTTGCTAACAACAATAAATAACCTAAAAATGTTTTAGCAAACTAGTAGTTTTTACTATAAGTTTTTGTGTTGCATTAATAGAAATCTCGTTTTGTGTATTTGCTTCAATTCTTATAGGGAATTAGCAACTTATTAGCTCAATAGATTAAAAGGTAATAAGCAGGCTTGATTTAAAGTTATTTGTTCACTGCCTTATAATACATTGCACCAGCCAAAACATAGCTTCACTGTGAATCTATTCTCGAACACGGGATGAGTTGGTAGATGTTTCTATGCAGCTGGAAATCGCCCAGACTACTGTCAAAAGATTCACAGCAGCTGCGAATTGGTGTTTTGGAAGAGCTCCTGAAGGTTGTGTACTGTGATCCCTGTGCCAGAGATACCTCAAGTACTGTCCTCTCCCATGGATCCTGCCTTCCCTGCAGAAAGTACATGATCTCTCATTACTTGTCCTCTTGACTGTGAGTGGCACATCAAAGATAAATGAAGGTGGCATATACAGGACAGATGGGGACCAGGGGGGACTCAGGATGTTGTACTGATCCCCCTGACCAACAAGTTTGAGGTGCTGTCTTTCACTGAAACTGCAACTGACCCAGTTGGATTCACTTCACCTGTTTTGGGAAAACCTGTTTTGTCTAGTGTCAGCAGGAGGCAATTGCCAAAGGTTAGGGGTATATTAATCATCAGCAGTTCAAACATACGGTGAATGGTGGTACCCCTTAGTAAAATGGCAGTTAGGGACAGGAAAGGACACTAGGTGTACTCAGTGTGTATGCCTGAGGGCCTCATTCAGCATGTTGAAGAGGCTATTCCAGCAGCCATTGGGGGTACAGGGTACCAACTGCAGATTATGGCACACATTGGAACAAATGATGCCTGTTGTCTGGGTGCCAAGATCATCCTTGGGTCATTCTTGTGTATGGAGTTTCAATGAAGCTCACAATTTGCAGCATTTTCCCCAGAACTGACTGTGTGTCTTTAGTTCTGAGTTGAGTGGAAAGGCTGAACCAGAGACTTCAAAAGTTCTGTGAGAAGTAGGGTGTGACTTCATGGTCTTGCGCCACAGGGTCGAGACATGTAGGAGCCCCTTGTATAGGTCAGGTGTGCACTACACATCAGAGGCTGCTACTCATGTAGCTGACTGTCTGTGGGGTGCATACAAGGGTTTCTGTAGATTAGGCATTTGCCATCCAATCCAGATAATAATAGCTGTAGGAAACCCAAAAATATCAGTGTAAGATTGAAATAAATGCCTCCCACAGGTAATAGTATTAAAATCCTATTTGTAAAGAGCTAAAGCATATGCAACAAAGTGCTAGAGTTTGAAGCACTCATGAAAAGCAGTAAAGCTCACATAATACTAGGTACAGAAAGTTGGTTGAAATCTGAAATTGACAACAGTGAGATTTTTGGGGAAGATTTAAGTGCATATCGAAAGGATGGCAAATGGGAACTGGAGATACGTAATTGTCACAATAGACAAGAAACTCGGATCCACTGAGGTATAAATTGAAGCTACATGTGAGATTGTTTGAGCAAGACTCAGTGTCAGGGGTGGGCATAAAATGATAATTGGATCCTTCTGTAGCCCACCAGACTCATGATGTGATGTAACCAAAAAATTTAGAGAAAGCCACAGTTCATTTGTACACAAGTTCCCCAATCATACTGTAATCATCAGTGGAGATTTTAATTATCCAACAGTTAATTGGGAAAATTACAGTTTTGTTAGTGGTGGGCATGACAAGACATCCCGTGAAACTTTACTAAATGCCTTCTCTGAAAACTATCTAGAGCAGATTGTGGGGAACCCACTCATGATAGGAATATATTGGATCTAATGGCAACAAGTAGACTAGACCTCTTTGAGGATGTCCACACGAAATTGGTATCAGTGACCATGATGCTGTTGTGGCAACAATGATTAGCAAAGTACAACTAATACAAGCAACAAAATATACATATTCAGTAATAATATAATGAAAAGGATAGTTGCTACTCAACATAAAGTGAGTGCTGAGTCACAGAAAGGCACAACAAAAAGGCTATCGAAAGATTAGCTTTTGACGAACAAGGTCTCTGTCAAAAACAGACAACATTCACACACTCACACAAATGCAACTCACACACACATCTTGAACAGAATGATCTCCTCAATGCCAACCAGCATGGATTTCGAAAAGATCAGTCATGTGAAACCCAACTCTCACTTTTCTCACATGACATGCTGTTGGACCAAGGTACCAGACATTATAATGTTTCTTGATTTCCGAAAAGTGTTTTACTCAGTACAGCTCCAAAGCTTATTAAAAGTATAATCATATGGGGTATCAAGTGAAATTAGGAACTGGATTGAGGACTTTTTGGTAGGGAGGCCGCAGCATGTTATTTTGGATGGAGAGTAATCATCAGATGTAGAAGTAACTTTGGGTGTGCGCCAGGGATGTGTGTTGGTACCCTTGCTGTTCGTATTGTACATTAATGACCTCTCAGACAATATTAATAGTAAAATCATGGCAGAGGAGTTCAAGGGGAAGGAAGGGGCATGAAGGAAAAGGACTGGAGATGTTTAGGTAAAAGGATTCAGTTTACAAATTACTGGATGTAATTATCCCAACAGCCTAGTTCAAAAGCAGATTTTCCAGGCCTTCACATCCAATCCAGGTACTGCTGATCCCTCCAAAAAACAACTTCAGAGCACATCACTTGTCACCCAATATTATCTTGGTCTTGAATGTATCAGTCAGCTACTTCAATAATTCCATGACTTCCTAAACTCATTCCCTGAAATAAAATCCATTCTGTCTGAAATTTTGCCCAGCACACCTAGAATAGCTTTTCGTCGCCCTCCCAATCTCTGCAATATCCTTGTCACACCCTATGTTCCTTCTGCGCCCGTCTCCCTACCCTATGACTCCTACCCCTGTGACCGTCCCCAGTGCAAGACTTGCCCTATGCACCGTCCTACCACTACCTATTCCAGCACTGTAAGTTGCAAAACATATGCTATTAAGGGGAGAGCCACCTGTGAAACAACACATCATATACCAGCTGTTCAGCCTTTTACATTGGCATGTCTACCACCCAGCTATCAGTCAGGATGAATGGGCATAGGCTGAGGGTGTATACAGGCAACACATGATACCCTGTTGCAGAACGTGCTGTACAACATGACAGCCATGACCTTGGTTCCTGTTTCACCACATGCCCCATGTGAATTCTTCCCACAGACACCAGTTTCTCAGAACTCCGGTGGTGGGAAGTAGCACTACAACATGTCCTTGATTCTCACCACCCACCTGGCCTTAATTTATGTTAATTCCTTCCATCTCAGCATTTATTCACAGTAACTACTCCTTTCTTGACCCCATTTTAGCTTTCTACATCTTTCATTTTCTGACTTGTCTATTTTTCGCCGTCCTCCCTCGCACCTCTGTTACATACAATGCACTTAGCTTTTCACTCTTATTAACTCATGCACGATGTTTCAGTAGTAATCTCTGTCTTGCATATTACCCTGTCTTCTGCCTTTAAACTCTCAGATTTTCAGATCTCATCTGATGCAATCCCCAACAATCAGTCTTTCCTTCTCATTCCGTCCAGTTAGTCTCCCCTGACCCAGGATTCTGGGTGACTTTTCTAAACTGTACCCCTTTCCCTAAACCTCTACAGTCCTTTTCCTTCACCCCTCTTCCTTCCCTTCAACTCTTTCTTCCCCTTCAACTCTTCCACCAGAAGAAGGAGTTACTGGCTCCAAAAGCTTGTGAAAGTTAAATCCTTTTGTGTGTGTGTTCTCCTGCCACTGCTCAGTGAGTAGATTTTTTTATCTGTCCATTTACATTATTGTATAAATATTCAGTCAGATATTGGTAAGATTTCAAAGTAGTGCAGAGATTGGCAACTTGCTTTAAATGTCCTGAAATGTAAAACTGTGCACTTCACAAAATGAAAAAATGAAGGATCATATGACTACAAAACCAGTCAGTCACTGTTGGAATTAGCCAACTCATACAAGTATCTGGGTGTAACACTCTGTAGGTATATGAAGTGGAATGATCACATAGGTTCAGTTGTGGGTAAAGCAGATGGCATATTGGTAGGTTACTGTGAAGTGCAATCAGTGTACAAAGGGGATCGCATATAAATCATTCATGCAACTGGTTCTAGAATATTGCTCAGTTGTGTGGAAGTGACACCAGAGAGGACTAACAGGGGATATTGTACATATACAAAGAAGGGCAGCACGAATGGTAACAGGTTTCTTTAACCCATGGGAGAGTGTCATAGAGATACTGGAAGAACTGAACTGGAAGACTCTAGAAGATAGACTTAAACTATCCTGAGGAAGTCTGTTAACAAAGTTTCAAGAACCATCTTTAAATGGTAACTCCAGGAATAAACCACAACCCCCTACATATCGTTCACATGGGGATCATGAAGATAAGATTACAATAATTACTGTGCACACAGATGCATTCAGACAATCATTATTCCCATGCTCCAAACATGAATGGAACAGGAAGAAACCCTACTAACTGATACAATGGATGTACCCTCTGCTATGCACCTCATGGTGGTCTGCACAGAATAGATGCAGGTGTATGTACTTCCAACATGATAGAGTCTCTGCATATGCTAGTCATCAGGTGACACATCACCCAGACCTGGCATTCCCTAGGAGATGGATTGACAGAAATGGTTAAGTTTCTTGGCCACCAATGTAACCAGAGCTCACCCCTTTTGATTTTTGCCTTTGGGTATAGTTGAAAGGTCTGCCTCCATAGCTGAGTTAGCGGTCAGCGTAGATGACTGCCATGCAGAGGACCCGGTTTGATTCCCATTATTGCCGAAATTTTTTTCTTGGTGGAACAACTGGAACAGGGTACGCTCAGTCTCATAATGCCAGTCAAGCAGCTATTTGAATGAGAAGTAGTAGCTCCAAGGGCTGGAAAGTTGGAAAAAGGGCTGGGGAAGTGGAGAGCTGACCACATACCCCTCCATACCACATCCGCATGATGCCAGGTGGCAGAGGACAATACAGAGGCTGGTCCACACCTCTTGGGACTTCAAGGCCTATATGAGGAGCTCATATTGTTGAAACATAAGAGCCATATCAATTATCCTGATTAAGAATAGTGCTGCCCTCATCAAACAGTATTAGGAAGACCTCAAAAGAGCTACATGTGGGTTTGTCGAGAGAATTTGAAAGCATGTTGAAGTCAAAGGTAGAATTTATGAAAACCAACTTTGAATACAATCATTTTCTTTTGCCTTAACACATGTGTTATGATTACATTCAAACAGCTGTATCACTGTAACCAATAAAATGGGATACATGTTGTAAGAAGTTTTTTATTTGAATTAGTCTATACTACCACCTCTTAAGTATTTACCATGCCTCCTGAAACACCATGTATAATATGTAGATGATATTTATCACTGTCTCCTTGAAAATTTAAACAAGTTTTAGAATAAATTGACATGGAGAGATTGAAATACATTTCTTCATTCTGAAATTTGTTGACTGACTGTTGGGAAATGTTTAGCTCTTTTATCCCCCTTGTAAAAGAACTTTAAACTTTTTTAAAATAAAGAGGTATAACTGGATTCTGGGATATGAAAATAAATTGAAGGATTCATTTTTAAATTAAAATTAGTATTTCTAATAGATTTTACAAGTCACTTAAAAATTTGAATTTACATCTGCAGGGAAAGGATACACTATATATGATTTGTTTGCAAATATTAATGGTTTCCAGATTAAACTATCATAGTTTAAATTCTGCAAAATAAGGCAATTGTTGTCTCTTTCTGAGTTTCTATGAACCAAAACAAATATACAAGGAAGCAAAATTTTTAAGATGTGCTTCCTTTATTGATAAAATCTCAACAAGTTTCATAGTCTCCACAATGAATTTTCACTCTGCAATAATGTGTGCACTGATTTGTAACTTCCTGGCAGATTAAAACTTTGTGCCAAACAGGTACTTGAACATGGGACCTTCCCCTTTTGTAGGCAAGGGCTTTGCTGATTGACTTATGCAAGCACTATTCATGACCTGTGCTCACAGTTTTGAGTCCTGGTCCAGTATTCAGTTTTATTTTGCCAGGAAATTTCAGTTTTGAAGATTTTAGCTCGCTAGAACTGGATAACATTTTCTTTAATAATCTAATGAAAATTAGTCTTGAAAGCTTTACAAATTATCTTCAAGAAATGTGCAGTTTACAGAATGGTCCATTTCTGCTATCCAGGAGAGAAAAAGAATATGCAGTCTTTGAAGTCATGTGAAAATATCAGCACCCAACTGACCTTTCTCTTAAAATATGTTTTCTGACCAAAATACGTTTGTAAAAGCACATTTTCTTCAGTTATGCACATTACATCTGCTCAATATACTGCAGTGACCACTGAGTCATTGGAACATCAACTTTATTTCACTACAGTGCAAACTGATACTGATATTCCAAAACTTGTCAAGACCAAGTTAAATAAATTTAACCTACATATCTGAATCTGGCCTGATCAGTCAGAGATGGTCTACCGTATCTTCCTTCGCCGTCGGCGTTGTCGTTGTTACTGTGAGACACCGTTATACCAAGAGGAAAGGCGCGTTGATCGTAGAGCATGAGATATGATGACCTTAAGCCATTGACAACACACAACGGTCACGGTAGCACCTGATTCCAGAATAGCTGCAGTAGTTAAGATCTATGAACTATCCCTTGTTGACCAGGTCCCCAAAACTTAACTCGTAACGAGATCCCTTCAAAGCAAATTGTCATAACGATCGTCTATAAAGGCTTCGTACAACGAGAAGAAATGTTACGGTTGATGGAATAATAACAGATACGACCAAACTGTCTTGTCTCTTCTGCTTTATTTAACATAACTTCGTTCACAGTTTCATTTCGCATTCACCACTCATTCACCGAAACCCTTTGATGAACAGTTTTGGTTGCTTAACACCAACAGTCAATGATAATGATACAGCTTTTCTCCCTTTTATAAATTGAAGCCCGCTCTCCGCGATATAATAGAAAAAAACCGGTCTCAATACCGCGTCCCTCGTGAGATGCGAATAGACTTATCCCGGAATTGACCGCCCTGTAGGTGTACTCAATTTAATGACCACACTTCACTGTCCACTATTTCGCGTAACTGAATGTCCATTTGTTAGTCTGATTATACACTGTAGCTATTTAAAATTCGCCCCTATATTTTTCACAACGCACAATTAGCACTTCATTACTCGTTTGTTTTTTTGTTTTCTAAGAGTAAACGGAAAAAAAGACGCTGTATCATGGGCTTAGTCGACATAAAGCAAAACACCTTAATATGCCCAATTTCACCTCTTCTTATAGGATCGGCTACCTTACTCATTAATTTACTACATATTGTTTCCAATAACACTAAACAGGTATCGCTGTTATATTTTAATTGTATTCAAAAGCATGTTACTACTATTATGACCAACCAAATTGTCACGAATCGCGCGGCGTGCGTTTTTAACGATAACTTTACGCTATTCAATTAAATCGCGCGGCGTGCGTTTTTAATGATAACTTTACGCTATTCAATTTCCGTTGCAGCTATCTTGACTCGTAATGTTACAATGGCAGTCATATGTGTAAGAGGTGTGTTTGATTGTGTGAATGTATGTGTGTTTCCCTTTTTTGATGAAGGCTTTGGCCAAAAACTTAATGTGTAATAGTCTTTTCATTGTACCTATCTGCAACTCACATGTCATCTTTACAGTGAGTATCAATCTATCCTTTCCATAATTGTGATATTCCAATTTGGACTTCCCACTGTTTAACATAAATATCTCATTAATGTAAATGTAGAAGACTATGACAAATGATAATCCAAGTTTGGATAGTTTATTTCCTGTGCTGTTAATGAGTAGGGAGTGGGTGAGGCTAACAATCCACCATATCACACTTCAATTAGCAACTTGAAACTTTCAGCACAGGTCAGGAGCATGTAGAGGAACTCTGGCTCAAGTTTAAAAGAATAGTTGACCATGCAGTGGATAGATATGTACCCAGTAGAACAGTTCATAATGGAAGTGAACCTCCGTGGTATACAGTCACTGTAAAGAAACTTCTAAAAAGACACAGATTACTGCATAATAGGTGTAAAACAAAGTGTATGGCTATAGACAAAGAGATGCTGAATGAAACATGTTTGGCTATCAAGATAGCAATGCATGATGCCTTCAATGACTACCATACCAGAATATTATCAAGCGATCTTTGACAGAACCCAAAGAAATTCTGGTCATATGTGAAAGCTGTTAGTGGCACCAAAGTTACTGTCCAGTCCATAGTGAACTGAAATTGAGATTAACAAAGAAAAAGCTGAACTGCTTAACGCCATTTTTGAATGTTCATTTGTGAATGAAAACCCAGAAGATTTGCCCCAATTTAATCCTCGTGCCACTGAATGGCAGTATGAAATGGCAGTATGAAATGAGTGTTAGTGCCAGTAGTGTTGAGAAACAGCTGAAACCATTAAAACTGAACAAAGTGCCAGGGCCTTATGGAATCCCTGTCAGTTTTGATACTGAATTTGTGGCTGAGCTAGCTCCAGTTTTAACTATAATCTTTTGTAGATCCCTCAAACACTGCACAGTGCCTAGTTCTTGTAAAGAAGCATGGGTCACGCCCGTCTACAAGAAGGATAGTAGAAGTAATCTGCAAAACTACCGTCCAATATCCGTGACATCAATTTGTTGTAGAATCTTAGAACATATTCTGAGCTCAAACATAATGAGATATCTTGAACAGAATGACCTCCTCAATGCCAACCAGAATGTATTTTGAAAACACTGATCATGTGAAACCCAACTCACACTTTCCTCACAATGCATCAAGGCAGGCAGGCGGACGCTGTATTTCTTGGTGTCTGAAAAGTATTTGACTCAGTACCACACCTATGCTTACTGTCAAAAGTGTGATAATATGGAGTACCAAATGAAATTTGTGCCTGGATTGAGGGCCTTTTGGTAGGGAGGACATACCGTGTTAACTTGGATGGAGAGTCATCATCAGATGCAGAAGTAACTTCCAGTATGCCCCAGGGATGTGCATTGGGACCCTTGCTGTTCATGTTGTATATTAATGACCTTGCAGACAATATTAATAATAAAATCAGGCTTTTGCAGATGATACATTTATCTATACTGAAGCACTATCTGAAAGAAGCTGCATTAATATTGTTGGCTCCTGATAAGATTTCAAAATGATGCAAAGATTGGCAACTTGCTTTAAATGTTCTCAATGTAAAATTTTGTTCTTCAAAAAACAAAAAAAACGTGGTATCCTTTGACTATAATATCAATGAGTCACTGTTTGAATCAGCCAACTCAAAGAAATACCCCAATGTAACACTCTGTAGACACATTAAATTGATAATCACATAGATACAGTCGTGGGTAAATCAATTGGTAGACTTTGCTCTATTGATAGAATACCGAGGAAATGCAATCAACCTAGAAAGGTGATTGCTTACAAGTAACTCATGCGACTGGTTCTAGAATATTGCCCAAGTGTGTGGGACCCGTACCAAATAGGACTAACAGGGGATAATGAATGTATACAGAGAAGGGCACCACAAATGGTAACAGATTTGCTTAACCCATGGGAGAGTATCACAGAGATACTGAAGGAACTGAACTGTACGACTCTTGAAGATAGACATAAACCATTCAGAGGAAATCTATTTACAAAGTTTCAAGAACCATCTTTAAAAGGTGACTTCAGGAATAGAGTAGCATGGAGAGCTGCATCAAACCAATCATTGGACTGAGGACCACAACAACAACAGGAATAAACCACAACTCCCTACATATTGCTCACATAGGGATCATGAAGATAACGTAGAATAATTACTGCACACACAGAGACATTCAAACAATCATTCTTCCCATGCTCCGTCATGAATGGAGCAAAAAGAAATCCTAATAACTGGTACAATGGGACATACCCTCTGCTATGCACCTCACAGTGGTTTGCAGAGTGTTGATGTGTATTTAGACATAGACTGACAGCCATCACTGCAATTGGCTGAAGCAGCTACTCTGTGTCTGTGAGCAAGAGCTTACTGGCTTGGGCAACACCAGTCAATTCCATTTGGAGGTGGGAGGGGAGTGGGGGGAGGCATGAGCTGAAAGGCTGGAAGGGAATGTCAGCTTGAGTCACACTTTGCCAGGACTGTTGTTAATGAAAATTTCCTTCATCGTGAAATGAGTATGAACACAAAATTAAACACAGCCTTGAGTGTTTTTGGGCCATAGCTTGATTAGATATTTCATTTCACAATCCATTCTCTGCTTTTTGTAATACCAAATTTTACATTGGACCATATTATGAGCAGTTTCTACCCATAACCCAGCTATTTCGCCATAAACCACCATACAGTCTGTGATGGAATGTACGTAGTTCACCAGTACCAGTAGCACATCTCCTGTTCCACTTGGTTTTGTGATTTATAAATTAATGAACATAAAACAAACAGGGGAACATTTGAAATAAACATACATTACTCTGCAGATTTAACTTTTATGAACAGATGATTTATTCAGTAAGATCCAACTCCTACTAAATGCTGGCCCTCAGGCCAACAGCTGTTGAATTATCTAGTGTGACACAAAAGATGAAAGAATCCCCACTAAGATGAGGCCATGGCATGTACTCAGTACATTAAGTTTCATCATCTGCATTCTTAGATGCCCACAACCAAGGTCCAGTAAGTGATCCATAATGTCTGTGCATAACTAAAATCACTCTACTCTGCCATATTCTCTGATGGCAGAAAGCTAGAGTTTCTCCTTCCTGATCAATGTCCTGAACTTCTGTCCCTGTTTCTCCACCACTCCTGCTCCCTAGAGCACCTCTTAAACCACTAAAATCCACCAACATCAAGACACTTCAGCCAATGAGACCTTGAGCAACTCCCCACCAAGATTTTCAAATATATTCAAATGGATCACCATTCATACAATAAAGATTTTATAACTAAAATACATATTTTAATTGGCAGGCTATGTCATTACTTGACTGTGGACACCAATTCTTATCCTTTTTAATTACGTGTATCATTACCATTGGCATATGTTTTGCTTCCAGCATACCTGCATTAATATTATAATGACCATTGATCATAGCCATGGCATGTACTCAGTACATTAAGTTTCATCATCTGCATTCTTAGATGCCCACAACCAAGGTCCAGTAAGTGATCCATAATGTCTGTGCATAACTAAAATCACTCTACTCTGCCATATTCTCTGATGGCAGAAAGCTAGAGTTTCTCCTTCTTGGTCAATGTCCTGAACTTCTGTCCCTGTTTCTCCACCACTCCTGCTCCCTAGAGCACCTCTTAAACCACTAAAATCCACCAACATCAAGACACTTCAGCCAATGAGACCTTGAGCAACTCCCCACCAAGATTTTCAAATATATTCAAATGGATCACCATTCATACAATAAAGATTTTATAACTAAAATACATATTTTAATTGGCAGGCTATGTCATTACTTGACTGTGGACACCAATTCTTATCCTTTTTAATTACGTGTATCATTACCATTGGCATATGTTTTGCTTCCAGCATACCTGCATTAATATTATAATGACCATTGATCATAGCCATGGCATGTACTCAGTACATTAAGTTTCATCATCTGCATTCTTAGATGCCCACAACCAAGGTCCAGTAAGTGATCCATAATGTCTGTGCATAACTAAAATCACTCTACTCTGCCATATTCTCTGATGGCAGAAAGCTAGAGTTTCTCCTTCTTGATCAATGTCCTGAACTTCTGTCCCTGTTTCTCCACCACTCCTGCTCCCTAGAGCACCTCTTAAACCACTAAAATCCACCAACATCAAGACACTTCAGCCAATAAGACCTTGAGCAACTCCCCACCAAGATTTTCAAATATATTCAAATGGATCACCATTCATACACTAAAGATTTTATAACTAAAATACATATTTTAATTGGCAGGCTATGTCATTACTTGACTGTGGACACCAATTCTTATCCTTTTTAATTATGTGTATCATTACCATTGGCATATGTTTTGCTTCCAGCATACCTGCATTAATATTATAATGACCATTGATCATAGATTAACAAACTGATTCACTAATAACTACACAGTGCTTCATTTTATCAGTGTAAGTGTGGAAAACAGTCTGGTTCAACACCCTTAGACATATAAACTTAATAGTATAGAATGAATATAATAGAGGGAAACATTCCACGTGGGAAAAATATATTTAAAAAGAAAGATGATGAGACTTACCAAACAAAAGCGCTGCCAGGTCGATAGACACACAAACAAACACAAACATACACACAAAATTCTAGCTTTCGCAACCAACGGTTGCCTCGTCAGGAAAGAGGGAAGGAGAGGGAAAGACAAAAGGATATGGGTTTTAAGGGAGAGGGTAAGGAGTCATTCCAATCCCGGGAGCGGAAAGACTTACCTTAGTGGGAAAAATGTCTGCTTGTGTCTGTGTATATGTGGATGGATATGTGTGTGTGTGCGAGTGTATACCTGTCCTGTTTTCCCCTAAGGTAAGTCTTTCCGCTCCCGGGATTGGAATGACTCCTTACCCTCTCCCTTAAAACCCACATCTTTTCGTCTTTCCCTCTCCTTCCCTCTTTCCTGATGAAGCAACCGTTTGTTGCGAAAGCTTGAATTTTGTGTGTATGTTTGTGTTTGTTTGTGTGTCTATCGACCTGCCAGCGCTTTTGTTTGGTAAGTCTCATCATCTTTCTTTTTAAATATAATAGTATAGAATATTTAACATCATCTACATCTCCATCTACAGCTATACTCTGCAAACCACTGTAAAGTGCATGGCAAAGAGTATGTCCCATAGTACCAGTCATTAGGGTTTCTTCCTGTTCCATTCACAATGGGGCATGGTAAGAATTATTGTTTGAATGGCTCTGTGCATGCAGTAATTATTTTAATCTTATCCTCATGATCCCTACTTGAGTGATATGTAGGGGGTTCTAGTATATTACTAGAGTAATCATTTAAAGCCAGTTCTTGAAACTTTGTTAATAGTCTTCCTCGGGATAATTTACATCTATCTTCAACAGTCTTCCAATTCATTGTTTGTCATGATGATGGCTACTGTGCAATGACATTACCAGACATACAGTTTATTATGTATATAATAGAGGGAAACATTCCATGTGGGAAAAATATATCTGAAAACAAAGATGATGTGACTTACCAAAAGAAAGCGCTGGCGGGTCGATAGACACACGAACAAACACTAACACACACACAAAATTCAAGCTTTTGCAACCAACGGTTGCTTCGTCAGGAAAGAGGGAAGGAGAGGGAAAGACGAAAGGATGTGGGTTTTAAGGGAGAGGGTAAGGAGTCATTCCAATCCCGGGAGCGGAAAGACTCACCTTAGGGGGAAAAACGGATGGGTATACACTCGCACACATGGATATGTGTGTGTGTGCGAGTGTTTCAAAAGAGTCTTGTGAACAGCGTTGCTCACAGATCAGTTATTTTTCCCAAGGTACCTTCCAGTGATAGTTTGGCAGTCACCTGCTTTTCCAACAATTAGATTCATTCCAACTTATGTCTCCATGGATGGTAATACCTAAATATGTCGATAAATTTGCCATTGAACACTCATATGCACCCCAAAAAACACCTGAATACGTGACTGTTGTGCCTGACTAACCGCGTATGGCATAGTTCATTCATTCATCACCACATGTTCCGTAGATCCCATCAAGAAGAAGATAATTCAGGAATGTAGCATGAGTCAAGGTATACATAAATATGACACAAAGATATCATAGAAACTTCATCCATATACTGTATCAATAATAAACTGCCACTATACTCCTAGTGCTCTTCATGTTTATGCCATCTAAATTTAATTGGCTAAATTAGCAAGGAGGATGCTACTCTGACAAAACCTAGTGCCTGCTCAGTTTTACTATACAGCTGCTGTTTGTCAGCTGTTAGTAACTTAATATTTACTTCGTTACAATGGTATATTTCAAACAAAATACACTGACAGAAAAAAATTGCAATATCAAAAAATAATTAATGTAGACCAAAGAAATTTTGGAACTACATTTGGCTAGGTAACGTATTTCAGTCATTAACATTGCAAAATCACAGCTTAATGTAAGCACTACATAATCCATTGCAGATATGAAATGCTGGTATATTAGTAACCAGTGTAACCACCAGAATGTTGAATGCAAGCATGCAGACTTGCTTGCATTGTGTCGTACAGGTGCTGGATGTCAGTTTGTAGCATGGAGTTCCATGCATGTTGCACTTGGTCAGTCAATACATGGACGGTTAATGCTGTTTGAGGATGAAGCTGAAGCTGTTGTCCGATGCTGTCCCATTTGTGCTTGATTGGAGACAGATCTACAGAGCATGTTGGACTGCAACAGTGGTATGTGGACAAGCTTTATCCTGTTGAATAATATTTGCCGGAATGCTGTTCATGAATGCACCACAACAGGTCAAATCGCCAGATAGACGTACAAATTTCCAGTTGAGATGCATGGAATAACCACGAAAGTGCTCCTACTGTCACACAAAATCGCACCCCAGACCATAACTCCAGGTGTAGTTCCACCGTCTCTAGCACACAGACAGGGTGGTGCAGAACCTGAACTGACTTACTTCTAACCAACACATGACTATCACAAGCAATGAGGCAGAACCAGCTTTCATCAGAAAACACTGTAGACCTCCACCCTGCCCTCCAATGAGCTCTCACTTGATACCACTTAAGTCGCAAATGGCAATGCTTTGGGGTTAGTTGAATGAATACTGCAGGGCATTGGGCCCAGAGCTGTCCTTGAAGTAAACAATTTGTAATAGTTTGTTGTGTCTCTGTGGTGCCTACTGTTGCTCAAATTGCCACTGCAGATGCGGTACAGTGCACCAGAGCCATATGCTGACCGTGAAGGTCTTCCCTCTGTAGTGCCACACGGCCATCGAGAGTCTGGTCTTCTTGCAACTGTACGTTCTCATGACCACCATTGCCAGATTCATGTACAGTGGCTATATTCCTGCCAAGTCTTTCTGTAACATCGCAGAAGGAACATCCGGCTTTTCATACCCCTGTTACACAACCTCCTTCAAACATAGTGAGGTGCTGATAATGGCATCTTTGTCGCCTTAAAGCTTTTATTGAATGACATCAGTTTAGCACGTCCAGTCTCAAAGCCCTAAGGTAACTAATGCTCATGACTGTTATAGCATGTTTTTAAAGAAATCCTGATTTGTGTCCTCTTAGTGGCACTACTAGTGCCACTCTTATGCAACTGGTGTCAAATTTGAATATACATCATCCTTCATATGTAGAAAGATGCCCACCAACTTTTGTTTATGTCATACAACTCCTTCGTGGAATTCTGATTTTTTTCCTGTCATTGTATTTGTTATATCTACAAATGCTGAGGTCTATTTCCAGTAAATTATTACTCCCCGTACAGAGTTGTAAGAAACATTGGTTGGTACTTGCCAGGTGGCAAATTAAACCTTTCAGCCCCTGAATATAGATATTCGGTCAATGTGTAGGAAGAGTTGCTAATAAGGTGTGTGTCTAACTTTCTTTTAAATTGGTAAGGATTCCCAACTTCTTGCTTTATGTAAACTAGAAACTTGTCAAATATTTTACCACCAGAGTACATAACACCCTTCTGAACTGTGGGCAAGGAGGCAAAATCTACATCAAAATTATTATTTTTTTTTTTGTGTACCTTATTCTGTGACTGTGTACAACACAGTTCAGTTGAAACTGATTGTTATTATCAGCTACCATTAAGGAGTAAATGTATTGGGAAGTCAGTGTAAGAATTTCAAGATCCTTAAAATAGTTTCTGAAGAATGTAGGGTTATCTACGTTACGCAATATTCTTATTGCACTCTTCAGCTGAACAAACACTTGATTTACTTCAGGTGATAATTCCATAAGACAGAACAGTATATAATATTTTTATCTGTTTGTACAAGTTACATTGCATTTGGTTATACTGAAAGTTGCAGCAATTTTTTTACACTGCAGCATATGTGGACTATACTATCTCACAAGACAGGTCATACAGAAATGGGAATAGCAGCAGTGTGGCTGCAAGTGGACAGACTACTGGGGGTAGTGGCAGAAATCTAAACAGAAAGTTAAGGGCTACCAATGAGACCACACATGGCTTAGGTGCTTGCGGGAATGATATGTTAGTTTGTGAAAGGCAATAACACGTGAATCAGAAACTAGTATGAAGCACAAGTCATTGTCAGCCAAATGTAGAGTACTCAAAGAGCAAGTCCATAGTAAGACAGTGAAACATAGCCAGGCCAGTTCCAAGATACTGATCGGTGCATGACATATTGCTTCATACAATACTAGGCAATGATTTTCAGGCCACTGCACTCAGGTACTTAGTGATTTATGTGAAAAAGCTGTGTGATCATGTGACCCTGTGCAAGCACAGGCTCATGTGCTGTCAACTTGGACACTTTTAGGGTCTATGATTTATCGTCAAAGTCAACATCTGCATCATATTAGGTTGGCACACAAATTCATAGCATTTTATTTTGCATGTTAGTATTCCAGTTGCTGTGAGTTTGTTTATGGAATGTCATTTTTTATTTGTAGTTCACTGTTGTTATTTGAATTTACATATTGTCATTTTGTCAGTTGGAGATAGTGAGTGGAGCTGTGGACGTTAGAAAAAAGAGTACCACAGGGAGAAATCAGAACATTTCTAATGTATTCTTCTGTTTGAGTTCAGAAGAGGGGTGACAGCAGCAGAGGCAGCTATAAACATTTGTGCCATGCATGGGGATAATGCCATTGGACAGAGCAAGGCAAGAAAAGGGTTTTCTCTTTTCAAGGAAGGTCATTTTTCATTAGTGACTTTCCACATTCAGGAAGATACTCAGGGTTTGATGAATATCATTTAAATGCATTAATCCACCATGATCCATGTCATTGTACTCAAGAACTAGCAAATATGATGATCTGTATGTTAAATCTTCAAATTTAACACGTATTTCGGACAACACAACAACACATATAAGTCACTGAGTAAGTTGACCTGTGTACAAGTCGGCATTCGATTAAACACTGAGTCTCAATCTAGCGGTCGCTGCTCGGCTGGCCGCTTAGGTGGCGCAGCTGCTGCATGGCTGGCAGACAGCGCCGCACGTAGAGGACGTGCGTAATTGCGTGGCAGCACTTTGAATAATCGGCGAGTCACAACACTGTAATCATTCTACCATCATGCAACATTTGCATGCAATGGGGGAAGTTTTAAAAGTGGGCGTATGGGTACCACATGCTCTAAGCCAAAATCACAAAAATCAGCAGGTGCATCTTTGCTTGCTTGTCATCAATTGGCTCATGAACAACACTGACCATTCCTATCCTGTATCATTACCAGTGGTGAGAAATGGTGTCTTCATGCTAACATAAGTAAAAGAAAGGAATGGTTGAGCCCAAATAAAGCAGCAACTCCTCCTACAGAGACCTGCGTGCATCCACAAAAGATAACATTTTGCATCTGATGGCACAGTGACAGTGCGATGTACTATGAGTTGCTGCTCTGAGGTGTAACCATCAATGTTGACATTTATTGTCAACAACTGAGATGTCTTGCATGCACAATCTGAGAACAATGACCAGGAAGACTGTGTGAAGTGATGCTACATCATGATAATGCTTACCCGCATTCTGTTAGACTGGGGGTGGGGGGGGAACAGGAATTTGGTTGGGAAGTTACTCTGCACCCACCTTATAACTTGTTCCTGCGCCCTCAGAGTTTCACCTTTTTCACTCTCTTTCAAACAGCCTTCAAGGAACTTCCTTTCCATATGAAAATGCACTCCAAACATGTCTCAAAGAGTTTTTTACCCAAAAACCACACAATTTCTACAGTTGTGGAATCGAAAAGTTACCCCAGCATTGGCAGACTGTTGTCAATACTGAAGGAGAATACATTATTGACTGCCCTTTCAATAGCAGTCAAGGAAGGGGTGCTCTCTGTGCTGGGTTTCCGGCCTGAATTGTGGCCCATGGTGGGCCAGTTGATCTTGCCCAGCCACATTTCAGAAAGATGGCAGCCACTGTGGCCAGCAATTATGCCCAGTATCCACCTGGTCTTTGACAAAAGGAGCAAACTCAGGCCAGTAAGGCCACATAGTAATATGGCATTTATCGATGTGGGCTCTGAGCATGGGTGTACAATGTCGAATAGCGTCCACCGTCTGCAGCCGTTCAGGTTTTCAACCAGACTGCATCTGTTGGTGTTAAATAGTGCACAGCAAGAAGCTGGTCAGAGTTTCACTGGATGAAGACTCCACCATGGCTTTCAGCATTTGTTCTGACCATTTGCTACTCCTCTGACTCAAGGGTGTGGATGGAACGGAGCTGTGGTCAGATTGAGCACCATTATCGAAACCTAGGGTGTGTGGAATGCCCTATATTGTGAAAATTGTCACTATGGTTTATATTGTGAATGCTGCAGAAGTAATCAATGTTTTGTGATATAGAGGAGTTTGCAGAGTGTGTCTACCACTATGAGTCACATTGCTCCCTGAAATGGCTCCTCCAAACTGATATGCAGTGTCAAGGGTCCTTAGGTTTCAGATAGGGAGAAAAACTTGATTGACTCTAGGCACACCTAATACATTTAGCTGACATGTTAAGGGGTAGTATTATGCCAGGCCAGTAAATATATTTCCATGACAATGCTTTCATCCATGATATCTCCCAGTGTGAGATATGGAACAGCTGAGGGGTACTCTGGCAGAGTGAGGATGGAATTGACCTTGACACTCTTGGTCCTCCATGGTTAACAGGAGGACAGTATCTATGGCATTGAGACAATGATACAGGAAAAAAATTCTGTAAATTGGATTTGTTTCTTTGCTGAGGTTTTCTGGCCACCCTGCTGTGTTGACGGCAATACCCCATGCTGGGCCAGGTTTTGCCCCTGAAACTATTGCCACCTCACAAGCATTGATTGGGAACTCATCAAGGGTTTGGTGTAAGTGGTCACCTATTGTAGAATACATGGTTTTGTGCCTGTCAGACTCACCTGTGGGGCCACAGGTCAGATAAACTACCATGTCTAATATGGTTAATCAAGGTACAATGAATTTGCAGATACTTCATTAATTATGTGAATGCTGTTGACACTGATCAGATAATATGAAATTCACACCTTTCCAGCAGAGACAATTTAGTGGTTACACGAGTTAGGCTGCCTGAGTAATGAATTTGCAACAACAATTGACTGTACCTAGGAACAAATGTAATCCTTTTAGTTTTCTAGATGTAAGAAGTTTGTTTATGGCATCCATGTGCTTGCTGTGGGCTTGCTGAGGATATGACAAAATACTTTATTCTCAATTAAAGAAGTTGCATTTGTCAAGGTAGCATTGCAAACAATTTTCTTGAAGTCATGTGAACAAAACTTGCAGCTTGGCTAAGTTTTGCTGGCATGCTGGATTGGAAACTACAGTATCTTTAACATAATTTCCATAGTTTGACAAAGCCTTTATTAGCTGCTCAAGACAACACTGAAAATTTCCTGGGGAGTTTGCTACCCTGAATAACAATCGGTTGTACCTGTATGGCATGTTAAAATAAGAATGTTTTAGATGTTTCATCCAATGAGACATATAGATAGAAGTTCAATCTTTGAAAAGTACTGCCCCCAAGCTAATTTGGCCAGTAATGCTTTGGGGGTGGAATCAAATGTAACTCAATAATTGATGCATGTTAATTGTGTGGCTCAAATTGTTGCAAGTGCAAATGGATCCATTTATCAGAATTCTTATACATACTTCCCAGTTCGTTTATACTGTAATGATACATACAGCTAATAGTAAAATAAACTTTCAGATGAATTCTGGTTTACAACATTATACGTAATAAATGTAAATAATTTTGTACAGTCTTTGCCTCCTTTTCTAGGCTTCCAAGTAGGATTTTGTGTTCTGATATAAAGTTCTTCAGTGAGGTGTCATGAGAATCCCATCCAATTCAAAAGAAAATTGTAGCCATATCTGATCATCTATAGGTTCAAGGATTGAAGTTTTCTGTTAGTTGCATGATAAGTAGAAATATGCCCAAATTCAGTCACTTTGCCCTAGTCACAGAGTTCATCCCATTCAACTCTAATATTAATTGGAAATATCACTTTACCATTAAATCCAAACCCACAACCCAAAGAATGGCGATCAGACACTGTCTAGAACACTTGCAGTCCAAATGTCAAAATGTTTCTGCTGCTCATTCCCAAAACTGTCCTCTTGAAGCATTCCAAGAATACCTCATTTCCAACATCATCTCCCAATCTTTCATGAAAAATATCACTGAACCTAAACCTTACTCAAGCCGAACCCAGGCTACTATCTTTCTACCCATAGGTAGAGGCTCCACTGCTGTGCTACTTGACCATAAGGACTATGTGGCAGAAGAACTTCATAAGCTCTTGACACCTTGACATGTACAACTATTTCCAGTGACCCCATTTTTACTTCCAAACTAAGTAGCAAAAATTCCTTATACCTCTCACAAAGACTCTTAAATGTTTCCACAGAAGTCCTAATCTGTCCTGACCAAAATATTCCCACCTTCTACCTACTTCCCAAACAACACAAAACATTACAGTGCTGGACACCCCATTTTAACAGAACCAATGAAGGGACCATGATCAGTTTTGTGATAATGCTGCAGATTGTGAGCTTCAAAGAAATTCTATGAGCAAGGCTGTTCTTCTCAACTTTTTCTGTCTGTGACTGGAATGATCCAAGAATGACCTCTGAGCCCAGATGGCAGGCATAGTTTGGACCAGCATGCACCAAATCTGCTGTTGATTGCACTCTGTTCCCTTGATGGCTGATGGAACAAGCCATTCTAAATGTTAAATAAGGTCTTCAGGCATATACACTGATAACTGATTTGTTTCTTCAAAAATAATATAGCTTTTAGATCGCCCCAAACTGATGCAATGTCAAGCATATATTATTGCATTTAGAGATAATACACTTACAAAATTTTTAGTCAAACTGTGTACATAATAACAAAACAATTTTAAAACATGAAAGGTGTCTAAAACATAACACAAGTATTGACCAGCTGAAGGCTCATAATTAAATGGAAGGCACAGAAAAAAAACATGCAAGGCAATTTCATTAAAATGTGAGATCACTCAAATTGCACAGAAGCCAACTTGCAGTACTAAGGAATTATAGTATGAACATAAGGAATAAAACAGAAATACCAAAGCTGGTGAAATGCCAAGTTTCAGTAAACTGAATGTTGACTGCCTCACCTAAACACTGGCAAACAGTAAAAGTAATTTTATTTCAGCTACTAGGACACTCAAAACCCAGTCAACATAGATTGCTTCCACTTATTGTTGATGGTTCAAATTTTATAGTGAACTACTTGACTCCCGGACAATAGCCTTTCATGAGCTTACCCAGTCTAGCAACATCAGATTAACTGTGGTTGAATGGCTGACCAACAAAACCCTCAAAACAGCAGTAATTACTGCCCAGACAACAGTGACCAGTACAAAAACAGATAAAACATACCATTAACCCCAGGCTTAAAATATAAACTATTGAAGTCTATAGAATTAAGACAGCAATTCTGGGGAAAAGCATATATCCAGTTAGCACACATAAGTCTTATTAGCTCAACTCAGCAGAAAGTACTGCCATCAGGATAATGAAACTGCAATATTATTTTTTGCTTTAGCAACTAATTCACTCAATATTGAAGGTAAATCAACTATTACTCCGTGATGGCAACTACAAATGTCTGATATGCCAAACATTAAAAATCAGCCTTGTTAACCACCTTCAACAACACAGGGAGTATAAA
Organism: Schistocerca cancellata; assembly: GCF_023864275.1. Lineage (NCBI taxonomy): Eukaryota > Metazoa > Arthropoda > Insecta > Orthoptera > Acrididae > Schistocerca > Schistocerca cancellata. Next base: position 779,149,824 of record NC_064630.1, on the reverse strand, counting down.
GTTCACAAATTGCTCATGACGCAATCTTTTCTCAGCAACAACCAGTCCACATTTGTTACAGAAGTTGACCAATATTCATAAGTCCAGGCTGCCTTCTTTTCTGGGAGACAACTCCACACAACCAATGCCACTTGAAAATTAACATCAATCTAGCTCCATGTCTGCCACACAGCCTCACAGACAAAAACAATCACCAGCCAAGTCAATTCCCAGTGTTGTTATAAACCAATTGGCCATTGTTAGTTCAGTCTGGAACTTCCTTCTTCTCATCAGCAGAGCCACTTAAATCACCTTCCCTGGCCATACCCTCTCTCAGCCAGCCAGGAGAGTGATAGTATTCTCTGAGAAAGATAGGCGAGCATAATAACTAGGAATACACAAACTTACAAGGATCGCACACTGAGTACGCAAGGTGATCCTTCCCATCCCTTGCTCCCATTTGCTATAGGTTACCATTGTTCACCATACATTCGAACTGCAGTTGATTTATAGACCTCTACCCTTTTTGTGTCTGGCTCTCAATGATATGGGGCACAAGTTTCCCAGCAGGTAAAGTGCATGTCAGTGGCTCACTTTCAGTGTCATTTGAAGATGGCATATCATTGATTAGTGGCACTGGTGTAATACCTTGAGTTCTCCCTGGTCACTGTCTCCCCTGTGCAGGGCCACTAGACCTACCACTGATAGGTTGTCCACAGTCAAGTGGACAATTGGTGATAGATCCTGCACTTCCTGTAGGGTGGTAGTCCTATCAACATACCTATTTGCAGCAGCTTCCACTCATGACAGCAGTCAGGGTGATTTCCAACTACTTAAGCACAGCAGCTAACTCATCTCTTGCCCAAGAACAACATTCACAATGTGGCTGAGTTGTGAGTGGTGCAATTTTAAAGTACAATAAGGAAGTAACTTTAAATTAAGCTTACTGATTATCTCTCAGTTTTTTGATCTGTTCTGCTACAAGGATTGCAAGTTCCCTTTAAGGAATGAAGCAGCTGACATACACTAAAGAGATTTCTGTAATGACAAGATAAAAATATGGGATGAAATTTACTGATCTTTGAAGCTACTTAGGACTCTCTCTCTCTCCTTTCCTTCTTAAGGTCAGTAATACTATCTTCCCTCCTCTCATTAAGGTCACTAATAGACTCACATAATAAACTTAAAAATAGTGACAGTTTATGATAAATATAAACAACATATATTCCTGTTAAAACAGAGAGTTAAACATGACATGGTATGATAGTTATAATGTATGCTACAGCATCTGTAACTGCATACTCATAAATAAATAAAATAACAACATTTAAGGTGTAGATAAACTTGTACATTATGAGATGGGAGAAAATATTAGCTCTGCACTATTTTAACTTTGCATCAGGGATTTACGAATGTGTACTCTTGTTGATATTTACGTGTATAACATGCAAATTTAATGGAATTTGTTGATGAAACTGTAAATATTTCTATTATCATTTGAACAAATGTTTTCAGGTGGGCTGCGGAAAATTTTCCACATTTCTGTGCTGCTATAGCTGAAATGACTAAATCAATCATCAGGCTGTGCTTGAAAGGAATAATCATCATTGCAGATTATGCCATACCTTGGTACAAAAATATACACTTTTATGGACTGGAATCAGCAGCTTTTGTTGACTGGGTATGCTATCTTTTAGAAAGGTTAATTTAACTACTAGTTCATAGACACAAGATGTAACCCCACCCCATTCCCCCTCCACCTGTCTGCCTGTTACACGACCATGGCTTCCTCATTGGATTTTGTTTTGTTCTTCTGTTCACTTACACAATAATTCTTATAGTTTACAGCATGGAGAAAAATCTTCAGAGGCACAGAATGAGTTACTGAACAGCTTAGGAAAGGCCATCAACCTTGATAGACTGCCAAGGCATGTTACATTGACGGATAATTAGCAATTATGATCATGTTTGCAAGTTAGTTATAGATACGTAGAATTCTTTAATTCGAAATGTGAAAGGAGAACCTTTGTGGCTATGCAGATTACAACAAAAAAAAGTAGCTCTTTAAAAACTGCATCAATATTCCTGCTATTACCATGAACTGTTTTACCTTCCTCATGCTGTATTTGATGTAGTGAAATTACAAAAACTTAAGAACAAGAGAGATAAAGTAACTCAATACATTAACTATTTGGTGGAAATGAATGAAACTGTGGGAGCACGTTTTAAGAGGTCTCTAAGTCAAGCACAGAAAGTTGGATGTCACATGGTGTGAGGTTGTTGTGACAGTGCCACAACATTTAACAGTGCCGCAATGATAGTATGCGCAAACGGCCATAGAGGTGCTATGCAATTCAGCTGAGCGCGGGAGCGCCACCTAGCTACGAACGGTGCCGGCCGCATGTCACAGCACGGCAGTCGAATAAGAGATACTGAGTTGTTATCATGTAACCAGCTATTGTTTCTAAGTGAGTGTGTTTGAATATCCACACAATTATTGGTGATTAAAGGTTATAACACTTTTTGGCGACGAGGATGGGATATTTCCACTGCGTTGTGGATTTGTGTGCTCGTGACGAGGCAGACATGGAACAGCGTATACAAGCGCTCATTGAACAACAAACACAGCTGACGGCTGCTATTCAGGCATTGTCGACGTCGCTTACTCATCGTCTGTCTTCCTCTTCTCCGCCTCCATTCCCTCCTTACGACGAGGCCGCTGAAGACTGGGAGGATTATGAGAAGCGTTTGCGGCAACACTTCTTGGCTTTCAGCGTTGTCGACGCTCCTATGTGTAAGTCGTTATTTCTATCTTGGATTTCCCCATGGATCTATCAGCTGCTATCTCAGTTAGCCCCTCTGTGAGAACCTGCCTCTCTGTCCTTCCAAGAAATGTGTGACTTATTGTCTAACTATTACCGAAAAAACACCCACGTCGTTGCCGCCTGTGTGGCGTTCTACCGGTGTCGTAAACAGCCCCATCAATCTTACCAGGCTTGGGCGGTGGAACTACACGGTCTGAGTAGGAAATGTCACTTTGTCACGGACACTCATCATGAGTCTTATGCTGATTCAATGGTTAGAGATGCTATTCTATGGCTTGCTCCTGATAAAGAAGTTCGGCAACGTGCCCTACAACTGCCAAACCCGTTGTTGTTGGAAGTTCTAAGCATTGCTCAATCCTTTGAAGTGTCTCACGCTGCTGGCATGCAGATAGACGCGTGGTGTGATGTAGGTGCTGTACAGTCAACTTTCGACACAGACAATTTGTCTGTTTCACAGGAGAACGAAGATGTTGCAGCGGTTCACTCACATAAACAACGTCGCGTTGGGCCGTAACGCTCGCAGTGACAACAGCAACCACAGAAGCAGGTTCGTTCCGCACTTCCTTCTTGTCCACGTTGTTTCGTACAGCATGACAGGGCCGCGTGTCCAAAACGTTGGGCCACGTGTAATTCATGTAGGAAAAAAGGCCACATTGCTTCTGTGTGTCAGTCCCCTAAAGTTCCTGTCGACGAGGACGAGGCATCGGACATGGATGTTAACTGTGTGCTTTCTCAAACAAATAAGTTGTTTGTTACTGTTCGTGTTGTGGATAAAGACATTCGCATGCAAGTGGACACTGGCTCTGCAGTAACTCTCATTAATCCTCGCACGTATTTGGAGTTGGGCTCCCCTCCCTTGTCTCCAGTTACGCGAAATCTGAGAACTTATAATAAACAGAAAATTCCTATCATTGGCCAGTTTGATGCTTCCACTGCCTACAAGTCTGTTGTTAGGCCCCTCACGTTTTATGTGGTGGATCATGCAGGCACTGAAAACCTGTTTGGTTATGATGCTTTCCAGTTGTTCGGGTTCTCCGTTGATGATGATGTGCACCTCATATCTGAGGATATTCCGTATCAACAGCTGAATGGATTGTGTTCTGAATTTTCATCCGTGTTCTCTGCTGGTCTGGGTCGTGCCAAGGATTTTGATGCCCACATTACTCTTAAACCTACAGCTCGCCCTAAGTTTTTCTGGGCACGCCCGGTTCCGGTAGCGTTGCGTGCACCTGTCAAGGGTGAGATAGACAGGTTAACAGCTTCAGGGATTCTCCTTCCTGTTACCTCCAGCGATTGGGCATCGCCAATCGTGGTGGTTTCTAAACCAAACGGGAGTCTGTGATTGTGTGGTGATTTTAAAGCTACTCTCAACGCTCAGAGCCTCATTGACACTTATCCTCTTCCCCGTCCTGAGGAATTATTTACCAAGCTCACTGGGGGCCAGTTCTTTTCCAAACTTGACTTATCGGAGGCGTACCATCAGTTGCCATTGGATGCTTCTTCCAAGGAATTTCTCGTCATTGTGGGTTGTATCAGTACCAGCGGTTACCATTTGGCGTTGCTAGCGCGCCGGCCATTTTTCAGCGGCTTTTGGAACAGCTCATGGCTTCCGTTCCCAGCTGCATAAACTATCTGGATGACCTTGTTGTCATGGGGGCCTCCACTGAGGAGCACCTTCACAATTTGTGTTCACTGTTTTGGGTTTTGCATTCAGCTGGGTTGAGGTGCAATCTGGACAAGTCACAGTTCTTCCAACCCTCCATTGTGTATCTTGGTTTCCACTTGTCCCGTGAGGGTATATGTCCTCTACGTCAGCACATTGCGGCCATTAATGCTCTACCCCGGCCGTCTACGGTCAAAGAACTTCAGGCGTTTCTAGGCAAGATTGCTTATTATCACAAATTCATTCCATCCGCGGCGGCGGTAGCTCATCCTCTGCATCAGCTGTTACGAAAAAACATCCCTTTCTGTTGGTCTGACGAGTGTGAGCAGGCTTTTGTCCACCTGAAGACTCATTTGCAGTCGGCGCCTTGTCTTGCCACATTCCGTCCGGGTCAGCACTTGGTTCTGGCGACTGACGCATCACAGTATGGCCTAGGGGCTGTTCTCGCCCATCAGTATGAGGATGGGTCGGAACAACCCATCGCCTATGCTTCCAAGACCCTCAACGATGCGCAACGGCGTTACTTTCAAATCGAAGAGGAGGCGCTCGCTATCATTTATGCTCTAAAAAAGTTCAGCGTTTTTTTGTATGGTTCTAAGTTTCTCCTCATCACCGACCACAAGCTGCTGGTCTCTCTGTTCAGCCCATTGGCATCGCTTCCGGATAAGGCAGCTCACCGCCTGCAACGTTGGGCCTTATACTTGTCTCGTTTTCACTATGAGATTCACTATCGCCCCACGGCCCAGCACGCCAACGCTGATGCATTGTCGCGATTGCCGATGGACCCCGACCCAGTTTTCGATCGTGATGAACTACTCTGTTTCCATATTGACGAGGAAGAACATCATGCGGTTGAGGGTTTTCCACTTACAGGTTCACAGGTCGCGCCGGCTACTGCGCGGGACCCGGTCCTGCATCAGGTGATCAATTTTGTTCAACGGGGTTGGCCGGACAGGACCCAGGGCCAGGCATCGGATCCCCTTCGCAACTACCATGCCTTGCGCCTTCGTCTGTCTGTTCGTGATGGTGTTGTTCTTCTGGCCACGGATGGCACATCTCCATGAGTCGTGGTGCCAGCCTCTCTTCGCAAAGATGTTTTCAAACTGTTGCGTGAAGGCCATTGGGGTATTTCTCGGACTAAGTCCCTGGCCCACAGGCACGTTTATTGGCCTGGTATTGATTCGGACATCGCCCACATGGTTGGTGCGTGTGGTCAGTGTGCTCAACAACTGGCTGCACCTCGTACAATGCCCTCTCCGTGGCCTGATCCGGCACAGCCATGGGAACGGGTGCACGCTGACTTTGCCGGCCCCTTCCTCGGTACTTATTGGCTACTGTTGATTGACGCCTTCTCAAAGTTTCCGTTTGTTGTTCGATGTCCGTCGCCCACCACTGCGGCGACAACGCTGGCTTTGTCCAAAATCTTTGCGCTAGAAGGTCTTCCATCCACGATCGTCATGGACAATGGCCCTCAGTTCTCTTCGCAGGCCTTCCGTGATTTTTGTACTGGACAAGGGATTCATCATGTTACAGCACCACCCTTCCATCCGCAATCGAATGGGCAGGTCGAGCGCCTTGTCCGCACTTTCAAAAGCCAGATGAAAAAATTCCCTAGTGATTTTTCCACAGATGATGCTCTGCTGCAATTTCTGAGTTCTTATCGCTTCACGCCTCTGAGTGATCGCAGCCCTGCTGAACTCTTGCATGGCCGCCAACTGCGCACTGTACTGCACCTGCTTCACCCTGTCAGGCCTTGTGCTGTGTCCCCTAGTGCGGGAAAATACTCGGTGGGCGCCGACGTGTGGGCACGAGGGTATGGATCTCGCCCTAAATGGATTCCAGGGGTGGTGAAGGCTCTTCGCGGCCGCCGGCTTTGTGAAATACGTACGGACGATGGCATGGTTGTTCGCCATTATGACCAGATGCGCCCACGAGTGGTGGCCACACTGGTGCCACCGCCCCTTCCTTTGCCTCCACCAGCCCGAGAAGCCAGTCCTGTTGCTGCTGCCGATCTACCGTACGTGTTGATGCAGCCGCCGTCGCTACCGTTTCTGAGTACGCAGGAACCGGCCCCAGTCGCGAGGCCGCCTTCTCCGGGACCCATCTCGCTGGAGCACACTGCCAGGTCCACGACACCTATGGATGCTGCTCCAGAGTTTTCACCCATCATCTCATCCAGGAGGCACGTTCCACGCACGAGCTTCCATCCTGGACATTTTCAACCATACTCTCGTGTCTCTCCATGGGATCTTTTCGGGGCCTCACAAGAGGCCATGGATGTCTCCGCACTGTCCATGTCTCCAAGGAAGTGAGTTTTTTTTTTTTTTTTTCAAAGGGGGGAAAAGTGTTGTGACAGTGCCATGACATTTAACAGTGCGCCACGACAGTATGCACAAATGGCGATAGAGGCGCTCCGCAACTCGGCTGAGCACGGGAGCACCACCTAGCTACGAACGGCGCCGGCCGCATGTCACGGCACAGCAATCGAATAAGAGCTACTGAGTTTTTATCATGTAACCAGCTATTGTTTCTAAGTGAGTGTGTTTGAATATCCACGCAATTATTGGTGATTAAAGGTTATAACAGAGGTTAATGTGACTGTGGCTGACATTACAACATGAGGCAGTTGAGGGAACAGAAAAAAAAACAGTGTGTGTCAATTAGTGAGCAGTTATGCTGTTCCTCATTAAAACATGGCCCAGAGGCACCATATGAATGACTTCACATTGGGAAGAATAATTGGGAAACTGGAAACAGGACAGAATGTGATGAGTGTTGCCCAGGAATTTGCTATTGCTCACAGCATTGTTTCAAGTGCATGAGGAGCTTCCTGTCCACAGGAAAGGAGATTGTTGAACATGGTCACCTACAGCAGTAGATGCCCCCTATATTGTGCAGCAGGCAAGAAGTTACCCACATCAAACAGTTAGTGCACTCCAATAACATTTAATGGGACTGCATGGGAATGATCTTTTTGCCTGACTGCAAATCGGTAGCACCATTTGTGATGGTGGCAATAGCATTAGGGTGGGGTCACATGCTTTTCTCTGATGAAAGCAGATTCAGTCTGAATAGTAATTCTGGATGCACCCTCATATGGTGACAGCGTGAACCTATTAATAACCATTTATTACCTTTTGGACTGTTCACAGGACCACCGTAATCATGATGACTTCAGCGTAATTATTGTCCTTGAGTGAAAGTGTCATTTCTGTTTGTTTCATTACATATTTCTTTCAGTTACCTTCTGTACTGCACTGTAGTAGTTCTTTCTATGTATTACCCAAACTTCATTGGGCTATGCTACTTGGCTGTGACATATCATGTGAAAGTTAATTTCATCATAAAGTTTGCACATCACTGTAGTAGGAATGCTCAAATTGTATTTTTGATCTGCTGTTGCTTACAATTCTGTACCTTGTAGATATACATGTTACTTGTATCTACAAACATGGAGACAGATTGTCTCTTTTCTCACAGTACTAACATGGGTATGCAGTCAAAAACTTCAAATCATGTATAGCAGTGTAATGGATTTGGTAAGAATCAAATAGAACTAAAATAAAATTGACTAATTTTTACCAAATCAAGTCACATCTTAGGTAATAAAGATCAGGAGACAAATTTTCTGCAGTATGGCATGAGCCAAGTGAAACAACTGTGGGAAATGTAATCTGTTCTCTGTATGAACAATAAACCATCATTATATGGCTTAATGCTATTAGTATAAAAATGTAACCTGGTGAATTAGTAGGAAAGATGTTACTCTGGGGAAAGTTGTTGCCCTCTCTTTTATATGAATTTGTAATGGTCTATGGGTTTTCATGTAGCTGTACAGTACATAATACGTGTTCACCATCCGACCTGTCTTGGAATGCTGACAATTTGCTTGGTCAGTAGACGTGCGTCCGGCTGCAGTGTGCCGCAGGAGAGTAAGCCACTGGCTGCCGTCTGCAGCACGCCGTATAACTAGCGTGGCCTTGGTCACGAATATGTCTCTTTCCTTAGCTCACCATGGAGCCTTACGATATGACCATAATTAGCTGGTGTTAGGATGTCAGACACAGTGATGATGGGAGCGTGTAGTGTGCATGTTTTATAATCAGTCTTTTGTTAATAAACTGTTTAAACTTCCTTCTCCATGTTCATGTATTCTGTACCTCAGGGACCCACTGCTTACGAATCCTGACAAATATTTTGTGTAATTATCATCCGGTGGTAACAACACAAACAACCTCCTTATAGAAGTGGTGTCAGCATAGGGATAGTTATACAAAACCTACAATCCTGAAGAGGTGCAGCACAGTGTGAACTTCGAGCAGCAGCAGCGTGAACATCTTCCGACTACACTGGGACATCCAACACTGGAATTCAGGTTGGTCTACTCCAGTTTGACTAGAATACAAAAGGCAGTGACGGATTTTTATTTTACACTTAAGTGACTCATTGGCGTTAAATTAGACAAAATGTCGCAATCCAGTCAGAGAAACGTTGTCGATCTACAAACTATTGTTAATGAACTGCAAGAAGAGATCCGGCACTTAAGAGCAGAAAGAAGTGAGTGTAACATTCCAAAAGACTTGTCAAATGATAGTTCATGCAGAACAAGTACAACTACAATAAAGAATTTTTCATTATTGCCATCAGTACCCATGTTTAGCAGGAAACCCAAAGATGATGTGAAAGTGTTTTTTTGTTAACTTGAAGGTGGTGCCCTGTAAGGATCATGGACAGATTCCGATAAGCTAGTGGTTGGCAAATTAAGAATTCAGGGAGCAGCATAAGGTTTCATTAACGCTGAGCCTACTTGTGTTGAAACAGAATATTACAATAAGTTTAGAACGGAGATTTAAAAGTAAAAATGCGATCAGAATTTACAGAGAACAGCTTTACATTTTGTAAATGTGACGAGATGAATCTATTGAGCAGTTTGCTGACAGAATCTGAAACATCAATGCTCAAATGTATGAGTTAGTAGAAGATGAAAATGAAAATCACATTCAGTTTTTCAAAGCCGATCAGAGAGCCTTGGACACATTTATTCATGGGTTGTATGGAGAGGAAGTAAGCAAAGCTGTTAGATTGGCATGATGTAAAATGTTTCAGGAAGCAGGAGAATCAGCTGTTGGTTTCATTGAAGCACTAAGATGACCGAATGAGATGCAGAAACAAGAATGCAGAGTTTGCAACGTAACAGTACAATGCTACAGATGCAACAAGCTGGGTCACAAGTGTAAGGGTTGTAAAGAGAATTGAATCTGCTATCATTGTGGGATGCAGGGTCATGTTTTGAGAGATTGTTGCAACAAGAAGAAAAGTAATGTGAACAACAGACAACTTGCTAGATCTTTAAATGAGTACAGGGACGTACGGGCAACCACTCTGTCCACATTATGCCAGAGACAATGATTCCTGGTAGTTGCAGCGAAAATCAGACCGAAAATGACTTCATGATAGGTGTTGTATATTGTGGGAGAAACATCAAACTACTTATTGACACAGGAGCACAGACCTCATTAATGTGGTGTTGCATAGATAAACGGGATACATTGAAACCACCGCTATTAAAAGTGCGAGGGTTAAATGGAGGAAAACTACCTAACTATGGAGAAGCTGATGTAGAATTAAGTCTTGGCCAAGGCCAAGATGAAGGTGAAAATAAAGATAAGGATAAATACACAGCAAGGGTGCGAGTAGTTTCAAATAACAAAACACGTTATGACGGTGTACTTTGAATTGATTTCTTGTCCACTAACGAGACAGAGATATTTGTCACAGAAAGGAAGATCAGACCAGGCCATAGCAACTACAACCTAGGAAATCATTCTGCAGCTCATACTTAAAGGAGCAGCAATACTGATGTTGTGGGAATGGACCACCCAAATGATGCATCAGTTCAAACTGTCCGAGTCGATGTTCAAATTGATCAGCTTCATCAAATTCCCAAGGGAGCAGGAAAGACAATCTACGTTGAAGTTAAGTCACCCTGATCCAAGGAAGGAACTTTGTTATTAATTGAGCGATCTGAGAAAAGTGAGTTACTGGATACAATGCATCGTTATGTTGATAGTAGTTTAGGTGTTGCTACAATGGTGAGACAGAATGTCTCAAAAGTCTCGGTTACAATACCGAATTTGAGCAATGAGGGTGCTGTTGTGCCATGAGGAATGAAAGTTGCTCCAGTGTTGAGCGTAAGTAAAAGTGACATAATACAGATTCCAGATGAAGAAACAAATGCTGCAGTTATAAACACAGATTTTGGTAACAGTACCACAAAATTGTAATGAGGAGACAAAGTTAATAATGAACTGAAGCGCAAGATTTGGAAGAAGATACAATATTAGACAGCTGATGAACAGAAGATTTTAATGCCTGTTTTGTTGGAGTATGAAGATTTATTCCGAGAACGTGCAAATTTACCTGTCACTCATTTAGTTCAGCATTGTATTCATACAGGGAATGCACCCCCAATCACACAGAAACCTTACCAAGTATCATTTAGTCAAAGTGAATTGGTAGGAGACATGATTAAAGAACAATTAGAAGCCAGAATTATAAAACCAAGAGATCCTTCAGGACCACTGTGGTGTTCGCCTGTTGTAATTGTAAAGAAGAAATCAATTTCTGGAGAACACAGTTCCATTTTTGTGTTGATTACCAATATTTGAATGCTGTGACCACACCTGATATTTACCCCTTACCAAATTTAGTAGAAACCTTGGGTTACTTGGGCAGATGTCGAATTTTTTCAGTATGTGGTTTAATGAGTGGTTATCACCAGTTAACAGTGCATCCAGATGATCAAGCAAAAACTTCATTTGTAACTGCATCAGGGGTATACAAGTATCTTCATATGCCATTTGGACTTCGTAATGCTCCAGCTACATTTCAGCACCTGATGGATTCAGTTTTACAAGCACTTGTAAACAAGCACTTGTTTACCTTGATGATGTAATAATTTTTGGTGAAAACATGAAGCAGCATACTGGGGGACTACAAGCTGTTTTCAAGCATACAAAAAGTGCAAACCTGTCTTTGTCAGTAGATAAATGTCATTTTGCACAAAGTAAGGTTAACTACCTTGGTCATGTTATAACCGGTGAAGGTGTTCGACCTGATCCAAAATTAATTTAAGATGTAAAGAATTTTTCTGAACCACAGATTGTTAAATTTCTACAGACGATTTATAGCTGGTTATGCGAATACAGCATGCTACTGAAGAAAGGAGCGACATTTAATTGGTCAACAGAATGCAAAAAGACAATGGAAGAACTTAAAATTGTCTAACCATGGCCCCATTGTTAGCCTACCTGTATTTCAGTAAACCTTTTATTCTTTCTACAGATGCATCCAATTTTGCCATAGGTGCAATTTTGTCTCAAGAAGTTGATGGTCATGAACATCCAATCTCATTTGCTTCCAGACAATTAAACAAAGTGGAATGTAATTATACAACTACTGAGAAGGAGCTTTGTGCTTTGGCTTTTGGTATAATGTATAACGGATGTTTCTTAACAGGAAGAGAATTTACAGTTATTACAGATCATGGCGCACTTAAATGGTTATTGAGCTTAAAGGATCCAAGTTCCACATTAACAAGATGGGCATTAAGACTGAGTGAGTACCAATTTAAGGTTATTCACCGACCTGCTAAACAACATGGGAATACTGATGCAATGTGTCAAAAAGTCAATGTTTGTGTTACAATAAGTTAAGAAGAAGAGTTAAAGGCAGCTCAAGAAGAAGATCCACAATGCAAATTATGAAGAAATGATCCACATTTTGTTGAAATTAATGGATAATTGTACAAAATTACTAGTAAAGGAAACCGCCTAGTTATTCCAGAAAGCGTGAAAGAGCAAATCATGAGAGAAGAACACAATTCTTTACTATCAGGACATTGTGGTAAAAAAGCAACAAACATTAAAATAGCTTTGTGGCCAAGCTGCAAAGCTGACATTTTTGAGATTGTTTCACAATGTGATTACTGTAACAGACAGAGTAATGTAGGAAAAAGTAGAGCACCATTGCAAGAACTACCAGAGACAAGTGAATCATTTGAAAGAGTAGGACTTGTAACAGACAGAGTAATGTAGGAAAAAGTAGAGCACCATTGCAAGAACTACCAGAGACAAGTGAATCATTTGAAAGAGTAGGACTAGATATTGTAGGACCGTCGCCTAAGACTAAAGATGGAAACAAATACATATTGACAATGTTAGATCATTTATCTAGATACCTTCTCATGATAACAATACCTGATCAGAGTGCTGAGACTATAGCTAAAGTTTTTGTAAAAGAATGGATTCTTAAGTTTGGATCACCATTAAGTATAATTAGTGATCAAGGAATGAATTTTATGAGTGAATTACTTAAACAGACTTGTAAGCTCGCGCAAATAACTCAGTTAAGGACTACACCAGCACACCCTGAAGAAAATGGAAGAGTCAAGCGAGTCCACAGAACAGTTACAGTATTAAAATTGTTAGCCATTACGAGGGCAGCAAACACGACAATTGGGATGTCTGTTTACCATACTTGGTAAGTTGTTACAACGTCAAAATGCACAGCTCAACCAGTCTAAGTCCATATGAAATTGTCTATGGAAGAAGAATGCATTCACCCTTGGACTTTGCACGATTGACTTCCAGAACCAGAAATGAACATGTAATGGTTCTGGCATGCAAATTAAAGGAAGCATGCAAGGGAGTGAAACAGTGAAATCATCAATACTTTCTTCAGCAAGCAAGACACCATGACCACCAAGCAGAAGTGCCACAGTATCAAGCTGCCCTTTCATTCGATTGTTATTCATATCAATTGTGTAAAGCCATTTCTGCGTAGGTTTCTTGTAGCATTGCAAGACGACGAGGACTGACCGAAAGGCAGACCTGATGTTCTCAAACCCAGGAAGTGAGAATTGCGAGGTCGCAGTCCAGACTTGGAGGCTGAGGCATCGCCACTTTCTGAGTGATGCTGTTCCAGACAGCCCTACAACCTGCATAAATGTGTGTAGTGTGTGAGAGTGCAATGTGTGTGTTTATTTCAGCCATGTGCTTAGGTGAATGTGTTGTGAAAATTTAGTATTGAAGCTATTACACGAGTGCACAAGTGATTTATTCCACAGGTTACCACAAGCAATTCATTTATTTTATGTTCATTGTTAACTCTAGTATTTAGAACTAATTAACCATGTTCATTTTTATTCTAATGTTTGCTATGATAGCATATTCTACTAATGCTGTAGTAATAGCACCATAGTGTACAGGTGTTTTATTTGAACCACAATCAGCCATGGTAGTTTCAACAAGTAATGCAAAACTTGTACTCAAGTACAATCTGACTGAAATCCAACAACAGTTCAATTCTGTAAAGAAGCAAATTGATCTAATTCGTTCTGTAAGGGTAATGATACAATTTTGGAAATGGGTACATCTTGGTATAACGACTGGATCACAGCCAAAATGCAGATAGAGTCTACATTTGCTAATTATAAACAAGAGATTTACTGTTTTTTAAAGCTTTTCTGTTAACTCTTACAATTTATATGCTTACTACATGTTAGCCACCACACACTCTTTAATGATTGAAGATGAATTAACTGTTATTGCTTCTAAACCCACTGCTAGATCAAAGCATAATTTTGAAATGTATAAGATTTATACTTACTCTGTGAAATGGAGACAGGCACATATTCATGTAAAGTACATACTAAATGATTATCTAATGATCAGCAAGGATCAAAGATATTTTGTGTCCCTATATGAAAACAATTTGCATATGTGTAAACGTAGTCGTAAGTTAATTTGCCCTCAATCGGCAGTATTCTTATAGGAGAGTGTACAGCTGTGAGAAAGAATTGTTTATGAATCATACCCCAAGAGATGATTGCCCTAGAATTTTAATGCATCTTTATCATCCATTCTTAAATGATGTTCTGAAGGCATAATTTTCTCATTTAACTCCACCCTTGATGTCACATTTACATGTAAAAATTATGATACACCTGAGCTACCCTTTATACTTAAATTGAATAATAGTAGATTAATCTTAAATGCCACACATTGTGATTTTTCGTGTGAACTATTTGATATGCCTGGTGTTTGTTTATTTATTTCATGTTCCATAGATCCAGATAGTGAGTCAATCACAAGGATATGGAACGTGTCAAATTGTACATGTTTCAATTTAAACTTACAATAAATACAAGGGCAATTCAATACCAAATTGTACATAGTTTAAGTAAGACATACTATAGATACAGTAATAGATACAATGTCAGCTAGATAACATAACAACCATTTAACAGAAAAAGGAGTTTCAAATAAAGGTTAAAGAGCACAAAGTTAAATCAGATATTAGGCCTACAAGAGTAAATACAGGTACAGCTAATTTGTTGTTACAAAAAGTGTGCTAATGCTCAAATGCACAATAAAATCAATTGAACTACTTCTAGACACTATAAGTTTATTGATGGTATACATTTTCTTTCAGATGTTCATCCACAGTATAAAAAGATTTCTCTGTCAGGTAATCTTTGAGAACTTGTTTAAATTTTGGCAGTTCTGTATGAACACATTTGATATGTAGTGGTAGAGCATTGAACAGCTTAATGCTGGAGTAGTAAACTCCTTTTTGTACCAGAGTGAGACGTTTCATTTCAAAATGTAGATTGTTTTTGTTTCTGGTGTTATAGTCATGGAATTTACTGTTGTCTTGGTAGATAGAATAATTTTTGCACACAAAGGTCAGCAAGGAAAAAATATACTGTGAGGCAGTTGTTAGGATACCTATCTTCCGAAACAAGTGCGTGCAAGAGTATCTTTGATGGACCCCACACATTATTCTGATTCCTTTTTTTTTGGATGGTGAAAACTTTTTTTGCAAGTTGTTGGTTCCCCCAGAATATGATAGCATATGGCATCAATGAGTGGAAGTAGCCAAAGTAGGCAACCTTAATGGTGTCAACTTCAGCCACTGAAGAAATTACCCGTAATGCAAATGTTGCCGAGCTAAGTTTTTTACATAGATGAAGAATGTGAACTGACCAATTACATTTGCTGTCTATGTAAGCACCCAGGAATTTTGTATCTTCAACTTCCTGTATTGGTTGATCTCTACATTTTATGTTAATTTCATCGAGATTACTTTGTGATATATGGAACCTCATATAATGGGTTTTATCTGCATTGAGTGAGAGACCATTTGAGGAGAACCAATTTAAGATGTCATTAAAAACAGTATTTGTAGTTTGTTCAAGATCATGATCTATCAAATCGTCAATTAGAATTGTGGTATCACCAGCAAACAGGATAAATTTGCTGTTTGTCTCAGAACAAAGAGGAGGATCATTAATAAAGATGAGGAAAAGCTGTGGGCCCAAAACGGAGCCTTGAGGCACACCGCACATTATCATGCCCCATTCAAACAAGGCAGGTTATCTAGAAGAGCCATTTAGCATTACAGTCTGCTTCCGATCCTGTAGATATGATTGTAGCCACAAGCCAACAGTACCACCTAATCCATAGTATTCTGCCTTTTTCAAAAGAATTTGGTGGTTTACACAGTCAAAGTCTTTCATAAGATCACAAAAAATACCCACTGGAGACATTTTTTTGTTAATGGCTTCCAAAACTTGGTTGCTGAAAGAGAATATTGCCTGTTCAGTACAAAGACCAGCACGAAAACCAAACTGATTTTTGCTTAAGATACTGTGGAAGTTGAGATGGTCTACAATCCTCCTGTGCATGAGTTTTTCAAGAATTTTTGAGAAGGTAGTTAATAGGGATATTGGGCGATAATCCAGCGTCCGGCCATCCTGATTTAGGTTTTCCGTAATTTCCATAAATCGCTCCAGGCAAATGCCAGGATGGTTCCTTTCAAAGGGCACAGCCGACTTCCTTCCCTAATCCGATGAGACCAATGCCCTCGCTGTCTGGTCTCCTTCCCCAAAACAACCAACCAACCAATTGGGCGATAGTTTGTAACAATGCTTTTATCACCTTTTTTAAAGAGAGCAATCACTACAGCCAATTTTAGTCTGTTAGGGACAATCCCTTCTTGTAGGGATGTATTGTATATGTTGCACAAGATGGGACTAACAAATTTATAATGGTGTTTCAGTATTTTACTAGAAATATTGTCCACACCAGCAGAATTTTTATTTTTTAATGATCTAATTACTCTTATGACTTTGCTTACAGTAAATGGAGGTAAAGATAACTGTGGGATTCTGTTGCTAATAGCTTTCTGTAGGAGGGACAATGATTCTCCATAGAACCATTACAGCCTGTCTTCTCTGCTGCTCTCTAAAAGTGGTTATTAAATATTTCTGCAACCAACTCAGGTTTCTTTATGATACTGTCCCCTGTTTTAATCTCTACCTGAGACATGTTCCCTGTTGTCCTGCCAGTTTCCCCTCTTTATTACATTCCATATAGTTTTAATTGTATTTTCTGAGCTTTCAATTTCTGATTTTATGCACAAACTTTTAGATCTATTTATAACGTTCTTGAGAATGCTACAGTAAAGTTTGTAGTGTTGTCATTTCTTTGGATCATTACAAGTCCTGAGAGAACTGTATAACATCCTCTTTGTTCTACAAGATGTTATTATCCCTGTAGTGATCCAAGACTTCTTGGAATTGCCTATATGACTATTTCTAACTACTTTTTTGGGAAAGATGGACTCAAATACAGACAAGAATTCATTTAAAAATGAATT
Organism: Schistocerca cancellata; assembly: GCF_023864275.1. Classification (NCBI taxonomy): domain Eukaryota; kingdom Metazoa; phylum Arthropoda; class Insecta; order Orthoptera; family Acrididae; genus Schistocerca; species Schistocerca cancellata. The sequence continues at coordinate 779,132,634 of NC_064630.1, read as the reverse complement.
GTACTTTTTGTTTACATCTGTTTCCCTATAAACTGGGCTCCAATGTACCTCTTTTAGGCTGTCATTGAATTTTTTAAGGCCCTGTTCATTTATTATCGTAAATGATTTCCAAGAATGCTCGGAACTGTTGCACACACTGATGTAATTGAGCCTAAGCAATTGACCACCATGATCAGAAAGGCCAAGGATTGGATGTACAGTGATCTCATTGCATTTAGACTTATCTATAAATATATTATCTATCAGACTTTTACTGTTAACAGTAACCCTAGTTGAGAAATCTACTATTGCCGTCAGATTATAAGACTCCATTAAATGTACTAAATCAGCTTTACTATTGTCCTCATTTAGGAAGTCAACATTAAAGTCACCAATAATTATCAAGTTCTTGGACTTTGAGTACAGTATGGATAATAAAGAATCTAAGTGCTTAAGAAATACATTCAAATTCCCTGAGGGAGATCTATACAGTCCAGTGCTAACACTACAGCTATGAAGTCATTTACAGTAATCTCAACACGACATACTTCAATTTGTTGCTCTATACAATGGCTCTTTAAATCTAATACATTGTAAGATATGTTGTTTTTTACATAAATTACCACTCCACCTTTTTCCATTATGGTTCTAGAGTAATGCGCTGCCTGACAGTAACCACTTAGCTGTAACCTTTCAATATCTTTCACATGATGTTCACTAAAACATAATACATCAGTATCTTTTATTCCTTGTGGTTCCTCTAACAGAACAGTAATGTCATTTACTTTATTACCAAGTCCTCCCACATTCTGGTGAAAAATTGTCATTTCTTTGGAATTAGAGACAGATGTAAACTTTTGCCTAAAAAATTATCTGTAGCTACAGACACAGTACGTTCATTACTAACAATTTCCTGAAACATTTGAGTTTGAAACTTTGAAACTGAGTCTGACTTGATGGCTGGAGCCATCATTGCCAACTACATTTCATGCAACTGGACATTTGCCATTAATAGGAATGTTATCTGTATATTACAATGGTTCATACATATTAACATATGGAAAGCATTTCGTATCAAGTTTTTCTGAAGACAATGATTTAATTAAGGATATCCATGAAAATGTAATTTCTTCCAATAATGAGTTAAACTTTATTGAAGCAGCAAATAGAATTAAGTCCTTCAATTCATCCAGTAATGTTAATGCATACTTGATTGTGAGTATTGTGTTTTTATTGATTTTATTAATTTGTCTTTTGTCAAGAGCATTTGTCATGTATGAAATTGTCGTCCTGAAAGCTCGCTTTTCTGTACCGAACGTTACTGTGTCTGGAAATGAAATACATGTTACAATGCCTTTTGATGCCACGAATGTCGAAATAAATTCATAACACCCAGGATGTCATTTTGAGCCACCTATGGTTGCTCTTTTTCTCTGGGGAGAGTGATGTAATGGTCTACGGGTTTGCACGTAGCCTTACAGTACATAACACGTGCCCACCAGCCAACCTATCTTGGAATGCTGACAATTTGCTTGGTCAGTAGACGTGTGTCCGGCCGCAGTGCGCCACAGGAGAGTAAGCCAATGGCCGCCATCCACAGCATGCCATGTAACTAGTGCAACCCCGGGCGCAAATATGTCTCTTTTCTTAGCTCACCATGGAGTCTTTCGAAACAACCATAATTAGACGATGTTAGGATGTCAGACACAATGATGATGGGTGCACATAGTATGCATGTTTCATAATCAGTCTTTTGTTAATAAACTGTTTAAACTTACTTCTCGGTTTTCGCGTATTCTGTACCTCAGGGACCCATTGCTTACGAATCCTGACATTTATTTCGTGTAATTATCATCTGGGAGTAACAACACAAACAACCTCCTTATAAATTTAAGGCATACTCATAACTTAATCTTTCTTGAACACATTGATATTCTTCAAAGAAAGTAGTTACTGGCATCTGTAACAACAGAAGTCTCTTTGCAATACACTACTATTTGTAGTGTAGTCTTACAGAGAACACTGCTACTTGGCATGTAGCTAACATGAGTTAATCATTAAATCTAGTTAATCAGATAGTTTATAGAAGTGACCAATGAGAAGTTTTTTTTTAATTGTATGTTAAATTGGGAGGGATTTTCAATTTCTTGCTTTATGTTAGATGGGAGTTTGAATACCTTTACCCTGAAAGTGCATAACTCCCCTCTGAACACAAGACAAGGAGACAAGGTCTAAATGAAAGTTATTTTTGTGTCTGTTGCTGTGAAAATCACAGTTCAGATGAATCTAGTTTTTATTATCAGTGTAATGTGCTAGTTCACCAGCCATAGTGATAAGTGATGGCTAACTGAAGATCAGGATTTGCCTGCAGGGGGAGTGACTGTTAAAACTAAGTTCTTGAAAACAGCCACAATTCACACTTTGTATTTTAATTTACTGGTTTTGCTCCTCAAATGAATGAGAGCATCATCAGAATATACAGTTGAAAGTTGGTTGACAGCATTAAAGATTGTGTTGAAAGTTGGCTGACAGCCCTAAAGATTAAACTGGCTGTACTATTGTACTTAAACTTACACTTAAAGTACAGTAGTAAAGGATGACACTGACAGTAAATGATGATGGCATGACAATGACATCATTTTGTACTTTAAATGTGAGTTTAAGTACAATAGTACAGCCAGTTTAATCTTTAGATCCATCAGCCAACTCTCAGTGCACTCTCTAATGCTGTCAACCAACTTTCAATTTTATATTTTGATAATGTTCTTGTTCATTTGAAGAGCAAAACAGGTAAATAAAAAGTACAAAGTGTGACTTGTGGCTATTTTCAAGAACTTGGAGGTAAGGATGGCGACAAACCACCACTCTAAGCTATGGGTGGGGGATGGTGTTGTGTGTGAATCCTTCAGATTCCCGGTAGGCTGTCAGTATGTGTGACATCACTCCAGTCACCACCCTCAGGGCTTTGGCAGTGCACACCCACTGAGATAAGTGCTGATGTAGCTCAAGGGCTGCAGGCGGGGGATGACAAGGGGAGCAGTAGTAGTGGCGTCAGCACCAATGACACTACAAGGCTGCTGATCCCACAGAGCCAGCGCATTGCGCCACCCACACTGCACACCAGCCGCTAGCAGCCGCAGGAGTAGGCAACCACAGTGAGGATGATCATGATACAGACTATGTGGGGAATGAGTAGCCCCCATGGTGAAATCTGCCCATGAAAACAGTGCAGGCAGCAAGTAGTAGTCAACAAGCAGCTGCATGCCCCAGTCACAAACCAGAGGCCACCAAGTATCCCTCCAACTGCAGAGTACCAAGACCCTTGCATTGTATAGTGCATGAACACAGCACTGTGGCTAGCAGTGTCCAAGTCATGGAAGAAGAGTTGCAGCCGCGTGGAACTTGTAGATCTGTAGGTGCAAAGACTACAGACTTCATAGGTCCCTCCTCATAGCTGGAGACTGGTGGACTGAGATCCCTCTAGCTGAAAATTAGGAGCGTTTATATGGGCCTGGCCAATGCTTGTTTTGCAATAGCACTGTTTTCTTTCTCTCAAGACATAACAGAGCCTTGGCCTGAGCTTGAGGTAATCAGGCTGTATGCACTGTGGGTGCTCTGTCTCTCTGCTGTGTCAGTACTTCTGTGTCTGTGGGCACTTGCTTTGGCAACAGTGTGAAATAACTGCCTCAGTGCCAGAGCAGTTCCTGATGTACTAGCATGAGATACCGCATAACTTTTTCAGCTGGCTTGACCCGCACCTCTGGATTCTTCCAGCACCCGAGCGCAACGCCTTAATTTTACCCTGCCTCACCGAGCAAATTATTTCGCAGTACAACATGCCTCCCTCCAAATCCTCAATTCTCAGGCTCAGTCCATTGAACCATCTTGCATTTCTACAGCAACATATTCCTAGTAAGTCACTATTCCCAAACTAGTACAGTTATGTTACTGCATCCTCCTTATCTCTACAGATCCTTAACAAATATTTCACAATAACAGTCTTGCTCACTTGTCATAATATTCCATATACCTCCTTATTTACCAGATGGTTTCCCCTTATCTTACATGACTAATCAGTATTTGCTACTGGTTACTCAGTCATCTTCTCTCGTTTCAACACAAAGCCATGACTCTACTGAACTACTACATACAACTAGTAAAACGAGATTACAAGTTCTTTTTTCTCCACAAATTCCATTAACAAATTATCCCAGAGCAAATGGTGTCATTTAGTTACTTCTTACACTCATCATCTTCCTTCTTTTATCAGTTGATTTTTTTAACATGCTGTTTCAGTATATCATCCAGAACTTTGTCTTTGAAAGAAATATCCACTTTCTGTTTCTTCAGAAAACATTTCCTTAAAACTATACTTTCACAAAACTACATATGGTACTGCCACTCACAACATACTGGTTGATAGTTCCCATTATTTCCTTTACTTTAAAGGTAAATATAGATTGACTGCACCTTGCAATGCCATGCAATGCTCTCATCAAAACCATCTTCGTTTTATTGTGTGAATTTAATCACCTTGCCGATGTCCACAGTTTATTTGGTACCACCTTCATGACTGGTAAACGTCGCAACAATTTAACATTTCCAGCTGTCTCCTTCAATTGAAACAGTGTCACCCTGAGTTTGACTACTGTTGAAGAGAGATTCCACATTGCTTTTTCTTACCTCCATTACCTATAACCTGCAATTATCAACAGCTTCATCCTGATCCTCAGGCCAACATTCCTGAAAGGATTCCGTCTTACTAGCTTGATCTTTAACCCTACAAACTGTTTTTTTCTTTTTTTCCTCCTCCTTCTCTGTCTCCCTCTCCCCTTTAGAGGACACAGTGCCATCATCGGTGATGATGATGGAAATAAACATGGCTGTACTACTTCACTATTCACAACATAACTAACATCATCAATAACTTTATCCTTCATAGTATCTGCAATGAAGTTACCATCTTAAACAAGAACTGTTATCACTCAATGGGATTGATACTAATGCACTTAAATCAAAGTCATGTATGTTGCTACTCACATACTCATTTACTTCAATACAGCTCACAATAACTTCAACTGGCTCTACAGCTACTTCAAACTCTACATTTTCACATGATATTGGAGCTAATAATGCTACACTATTTCCCACAACTTCCACCCTAAAACCCCATCGAATCATGAATTTCTCCACATTCCTCAAAGTGTTCACAGGTTTAACTAGGTCAGCGGTAAAAAATGACATGGTGACTCTAATAATTACATAAAACTCAACGAACAACAAGTGAATGCAATAGAATGACGATACGGACACTTGAGTACGCTACTAGTGTAGCACTTCCTATAATACAGTTTTCCACCTGAAGAGCTGCTAATGATTACCACTATCCCACATTTCAACACAAGAAGCCATATTTCTTGCTCAAAGCTAAATACACTGCCCTTTCCAAACACCACAAACTATCACCCATAATCTCAGAACATCATCCACATTCACTTTCCTCATACTATGCATACAATTACAATTAAACACTTGGCATAAAACCCATTGCTGCTACACTCAACAAAACGCATTTGCCCAAACTGCACCCTGTAGTAGTCAAGCCAACTTTTCCAGGCATGGTGGCTGTCAAGGTACCTCTTTCATCAAAGGGTAGAGGTGACAGACCCTTCTGACCCCAGATGTAATGACCAGGTTGGTCAAATGTTGTGATGGGTGGTGGTGATAGGCAGGTAGAAGTCAGGATGTTGACAAACCATCAGCCCAGTCTGAGGGTGGATGGTGATGTAGTGAATGGTTCCTGTCAGACACTTAATGAGGTATCAGTGAAACTGTATTGACAAAATACACTCCTGGAAATGGAAAAAAGAACACATTGACACCGGTGTGTCAGACCCACCATACTTGCTCCGGACACTGCGAGAGGGCTGTACAAGCAATGATCACACGCACGGCACAGCGGACACAACAGGAACCGCGGTGTTGGCCGTCGAATGGCGCTAGCTGCGCAGCATTTGTGCACTGCCGCCGTCAGTGTCAGCCAGTTTGCCGTGGCATACGGAGCTCCATCGCAGTCTTTAACACTGGTAGCATGCCGCGACAGTGTGGACGTGAACCGTATGTGCAGTTGACGGACTTTGAGCGAGGGCGTATAGTGGGCATGCGGGAGGCCGGGTGGACGTACCGCCGAATTGCTCAACACGTGGGGCGTGAGGTCTCCACAGTACATCGATGTTGTCGCCAGTGGTCGGCGGAAGGTGCACGTGCTCGTCAACCTGGAACCGGACCACAGCGACGCACGGATGCACGCCAAGACCGTAGGATCCTACGCAGTGCCGTAGGGGACCGCACCGCCACTTCCCAGCAAATTAGGGACACTGTTGCTCCTGGGGTATCGGCGAGGACCATTCGCAACCGTCTCCATGAAGCTGGGCTATGGTCCCGCACACCGTTAGGCCGTCTTCCGCTCATGCCCCAAAATCGTGCAGCCCGCCTCCAGTGGTGTCGCGACAGGCATGAATGGAGGGACGAATGGAGACGTGTCGTCTTCAGCGATGCGAGTCGCTTCTGCCTTGGTGCCAATGATGGTCGTATGCGTGTTTGGCGCCGTGCAGGTGAGCGCCACAATCAGGACTGCATACGACCGAGGCACACAGGGCCAACACCCGGCATCATGGTGTGGGGAGCGATCTCCTACACTGGCCGTACACCACTGGTGATCGTCGAGGGGACACTGAATAGTGCACGGTACATCCAAACCGTCATCGAACCCATCGTTCTACCATTCCTAGACCGGCAAGGGAACTTGCTGTTCCAACAGGACAATGCACGTCCGCATGTATCCCATGCCACCCAACGTGCTCTAGAAGGTGTAAGTCAACTACCCTGGCCAGCAAGATCTCCGGATCTGTCCCCCATTGAGCATGTTTGGGACTGGATGAAGCGTCGTCTCACGCGGTCTGCACGTCCAGCACGAACGCTGGTCCAACTGAGGTGCCAGGTGGAAATGGCATGGCAAGCCGTTCCACAGGACTACGTCCAGCATCTCTACGATCGTCTCCATGGGAGAATAGCAGCCTGCATTGCTGCGAAAGGTGGATATACACTGTACTAGTGCCGACATTGTGCATGCTCTGTTGCCTGTGTCTATGTGCCTGTGGTTCTGTCAGTGTGATCATGTGATGTATCTGACCCCAGGAATGTGTCAATAAAGTTTCCCCTTCCTGGGACAATGAATTCATGGTGTTCTTATTTCTATTTCCAGGAGTGTAGATATTTATTATTGACAATAGGTCAGTATGTGTGATGTCATTCTGGACAGCCAGCACCTGCAGCCTGTTGGTAGTGCACACTGGCTGAGGTGAGCACTAACCAGCACGTGGCTTGTGGCTGCAGGTGGGTAGCAGCAAGGGTAGCACCAGTACCAATGACACTGCAAGGCCACTGACCCCACAGAGTTGGCACGCTGCATCACCATCACCCACACTGCCCAGGGGCTACTAGCAGCCTCGGGGATAGGTGGGCAAGTGGCCAAGGCAAGCATGACCACCATGTAAACTGCATGTAGATTGCGATACCTTAATTCTACTCAGCCACACAAAATACATTATTATGGGGTGCAAAATCATCAACAGAACAAATAAAGATTATATGTAATCCTTTAAAGAGGCCTCTGCAAAATCTTCACTTACCTATTTCACATATTATTCATACTGGTTACTACTGAGAATGGATACTTTATTTATTCTGTTTCACCCCAAAAGAGAATTTCATAAGACAACAACGAGATGCCAAATTTGCCAACTTACTTTTCTTTACATGATATTGCAGTGCCCGTGTTGTTCAGACGTACAATTGTGTTGTATTGCTGTACAACACAGGCATTGCAATATTGTTTTTATCTGCCGACACCAGGCAAGTGACTTTCAATTAAAACATCAGCCCTGTACAGGAAGAGACATAATGGACATATGAGAGCATACTATAGACAAATGGTTGATGACATATGGAAGTTTGGGTCTGGCCTTAAAGCATGCACAGCTAGCCTAATGGTGAAGTAACTACTTGTGATGAGGTGGAAACTTAGGTCCAAGTCCCATTCTGGCACAAATTTTCATTGTCATCATTCCATTATTCAACAGATGTTTGTCCATATTCATAACTGTGAATTCATTTCGTGTATTATTTTTCTTTAGGTCAACACAGTGAGAAACATTTTTAAAATCAAAACATACTGAATTTAGGACATGTTTCCACTTTAACTTGTTTTCCAACTTGAACCATTTAGTGTATGACCTTTAATTTCTGCTTCTGGTGCTTGCAGGTCATTTTTCCTTGTTTGAAATCAAATAGTAAATGTCTTTGTGGCAGTAAGACTTAAACTGTTTGCTGTAAATCAGTTGAGGTCCCTTCAACTGTCAGCTGTATGATGTCTGGTATGGTTGAGTTTGGACTCTTGTTTAGCATCCTTGTGTCGTCAGCAAATACTGCAGTTTCTGAATGGTACTTGATAATCATTGGTAGATAATTTATGTAGGTTAGAAACGAGATTGTGTCCATCATTTAAATTTGTGGAGCTCCACATTTTATACTCTTCCTTTCTCAGTTTAAGTTCTTTCTTGATCCATAGTCAAATAGTATTATGTATTATGCAAGCTTGCCACTATCACGAGAGAAAATTTTTGACACCCAATGAATACTAGACATCAGTTCAAAAGAGCTGCTTTATTTCCATCTTTACATATCAGCTACACTCTCTGCAGATTCATGGGAATGGCTTGACAGTATGATGTGGTCACAAGTAGAATCAATGCAGTTGAAAATGCCCACATGCCAGAAAACAATATTTGATTGGTTACACAAAAAGTCAAAGTAAGTTGCAGGGAGTTGTACTGTAATTACTGACAAACAACTGGGCAAAGATGCAGTGTAGATCCTTGCTAAGTGGCTAAATTTTATGCACATTCCAAAAATGTGACCAATAGCAGACTATATCATCTAAGTGGAGCATGTTGCAGCTTCTCTCCTTCCATGAGCAGTGGAAGAGGTCCACCATCAAACCTTTAGATCACTTAGCAATGCACCGTTACTAAGTTCCAACATCTCAAAGAAAGAGAGGACACAAAAACTGTAGTTCTGCCAGCTGACAAGAGCAATGCTGCCGTCCTAATGTCACCTATGGACTACCGTAAGAAGAGTTTTGATCATTCAAATGATGTTGCCTACAGACAGATAAATGTCAGTCTTGCAAATAAAATCAAGAAGATGAAGACTATTCTCAGTGAGTCAGGCTTGCCTCATAACTTTATTAAGGGTCCTAGAACACAAGCAATACTTCCACCTCAATTATATGGCCTTCCTAAGGCACACAAAGAAGGAATTCATCTGCGACTCATAGTTAGTGGTACCAGTACACCTACCTACCAGCTGACAAAATACTTTAAATGTACTCTCAGTGAATATGTGCGTAATTGTGATCACCACAGTCACAAATCCACGGACTTTATAGACCACTTCAATCAATTAAGACTCCAGGAGAGGGATATTAAGGTCAGTAGTCTCCCTCTTTATGAGAGTCCCATTTTCTGATTTCATTGAACTAAACATGAGAAAGTTTATGACTGTTTCATACAACTTTTTAGTCACATTCTTACACCCACTTATCCCCCACTGGGCAGAAAATATTATGAACAAATCAATGCCATGGTGATGGGTAGTTCATTAGTGCCTATCATACCAAATCTTACATGGACCCCTTTGAAGCAAAAGCAATAGAATCCACTTAGTCAAAACCAATGTGTTTCTATCGGTACGTGTATGAAAAATTTGTGGTGTGGCCACATGGAGCAGAAAAACTTGAAGATTTCATGGAACATTTAAATTGCATCTATTGTAACATAAAATTCATGCTGGAACCCTAAAAAGAGAGTCAATTACCTTTGATCGACATGTTAGTTTAGAGAAGAATAGATGGATCCCTGTGCCACTGTATATATAGAAAACCTCTGCACTTTGCTCTCTATCTTCATATCTTGAGCCATTCCTATCCATCACAAAGAAATTCAATACTGAAGACTCTGTTGCAGAGAGCTGAAATACTTTCAGACAAGTCTCGTTGAAGAATCACATGACCTACGAATAATATTCTAAAAGAATTATTTAATTGAATGGATAAAAAATCTACTCACCAAGTGGTGGCAGAACACACATGTAAAAGACTGTTGTGATTGGCAAGCTTTCAGAGCCAGTGGGTCCTTCTTCAGGCAGAAGGGCAGAAGGGGAAGGAAGAAGGGTGAAGGAAAAGGACTGGAGAAGTCTAGGAAAAGGGGTAGATTTTGGGAAAGTCACCCAGAACTGTGGGTCAGGGGGACTTACTGTACAGGATGAGAAGGGAAGACTGATTGATGGGGACTGTATCAGACAAGATTTGAAAACCTGAGAGCTTAAAGGTGGAAGACAGGGTAACATACAAGATAGAGATTACTGCTAACACATCGTGCACGAGTCAATAACAGTGAGAAGCTAAGTGCATTGTACGTAGCAGAGGTTGAAGGGGGCGGTGAAAAATAGATGGGAAAGACAATGAAAGATGTAGAAAACTAAAACTGAGTGAAGCAAAGAGTAGTTCAACTGAAAAAAAAGCTGAGACAGAAGAAATTAATGTAAGTTAACACCAGGTTGGTGGCAAGAACCAAGGACCA